>NC_138244.1:4492078-4507078 GCF_964197995.2 Scardinius erythrophthalmus
TTTAGGGTCTAATGCTCACTATTAAGTTTCATTAACCTGCAGATGGAAGGGTTTTATCATCACTGAGGTCCCGAATGTGAGGTAGACTAGTTAGGGGGGTTCGGGGGCACCCCTGAGAAAATTTTGATTTCTCTGATCTACATATGTGCATTTTAAGATGTTTTGAGGGCCAAAAAAATTGGATAACAATAGCTTTAAAACCATGTAAGTGGGCAGCTGATTATTTTTCTCTCCTCATCAGCATCACACTCCTATTCTCTTTGTTTTTCTCTTGCTCTGTCTCTTCCCCTCCTAAAGCTGAGCTTTGACTGATATAGGCTTTTCATTTTTGTCTGTCAGTGAAGTAAACATAGGGTCAACTGATAGGTTGATTTATAAATCATTTTCTGAGACGCATTAATTTACTGAAAGCTACTAGGAAAGCTAGGTAGCCTAAGTTTATTAAATTTATTCACAGTATGTACACATTCATTATTGATCTTATTCCTAACACAGGGCTTTATAATCATATAGGCCTAGGTCCTACATTTAAGGTTATTAGGGGGTTAACATTTTTTATTTCTCTGATATGTCCATTTCAAGACGTTTGAATGCCAAAAAAAGGATAAGAAATAGCTTTAAAACAATGTCAGTGGGCAGTAGATTATGTGTCAATACCTGCTCTCTCCTCTTATCCATCACTCTTTCTTTTTCTCTCAGTCTCCTCATCTTGCCCTGTCTCTTCCCCTCCTAAAGCTGAACTTTTTTAATTTACTGAAGGATACAAATTGTATATTAATTCTCAACATGTACACACACATTCATTATTAATCTTGTGCCTAACATGAAAACGGCTTTGTTAATGCTCTAATGTCCCCTCACAATGACAGTAAACTAATTATTAGTCACGTTACATAGGCCTATTTTCAGTTCAAAATGGCGAAATTCGACAAAAGTATATTCGTTTGTCTGATTATTTTTGTCTATCGTTTCATATTTATGACCTAAAAAAGCTGTCAAATATGAAATGTTTAGTTTAGCTACTTGCATCTTATCTCGCACTTGACCGTAAACTGAAGCGTCAGTTAGTTGCTCTGCTCAAATTCGCGCTCTGCAGCTTCTTGTGAACATAAAGCCCGCCTACTTCGATTTGATTGGTCATCTAAAATATTCTGACATTGACAGACCAATGAGACTCAGATAAACACACACACACACACACACACACACACCTTTCTGACGTGCGCTCTGCTCTGAGCCGCTGCGGATTGAAGATGAAGAACGCGCTGAATCTGATTATAACAAGACTGACGCGAACACTATTTTAGATAGCCCGTCGGGCAGGCCGGTTATGAATTTTGGTAGCCCGACTGGAAAACACAATAGCCCCGGGACGTCGGGCAGGCGATTTTGCGAGCCCTGTGTGTATACGAGTTAGAGTGTGTGACTGTGTAAGTGTGTGTGTGTGTGTGTGTGTGTGTGTGAGAGAGAGAGAGAGAGAGAGAGAGAGTGTGAGTGAGTTAGAGAGTGTGTGGGTTTATGTGTGTGAGTGAGTTAGAATGTGTGAGTGTGACTGTGTGTGAGAGTTTGTGAGTGAGTTTGTGTGGGTTTATATGTGTGGGAGTTTAAGTGTTTGAGTGTGTGTGTGTGTGTGTGTGTGTGTGAGAGAGAGAGAGAGAGAGAGAGAGAGAGAGAGAGAGAGAGTGTGTGTGAGTGAGTTAGAGAGTGTGCGGGTTTATGTGTGTGAGTGAGTTTGAGTGTTTGAGTGTGTGTGTGTGTGTGTGTGTGTGAGAGAGAGAGAGAGAGAGAGAGAGAGAGAGAGAGTGTGTGTGTGTGTGAGTGAGTTAGAGAGTGTGTGGGTTTATGTGTGTGAGTGAGTTAGAATGTGTGAGTGTGACTGTGTGTGTGTGTGTGTGTGTGTGTGTGTGTGTGTGTACGAGAGTGTGAGTGTGACTGTGTGTGTGTGAGAGTGTGTGTTTGTGTGTGAGACTGTGTGTGTGTGTGTGTGTGTGGTCATCTCCTCGTTTATTTACATCCTCTTGTTGTGTTTTGATCAGGATGTGTGGTGTTTACCTGCAGGAAAACTTCAGGAAAGTCGTTTAAAACCGATTCCAGCAGCTCTAAGCCGAACGTGCGGGTCATCTCGGTCATTCCCACTAACCAGTAGGGGGCGTCGGCGTTCACCAACTGACACAAATCCTACAGAGAAGGACATTTATATGTACGGTTCAGCACGAGTCCTTTTATTATAACCAACAAAGTATAAACACGATGTCCATAAGAGAGTCATTGCACAGCGTAGAGATCTTCATTGATTATAATGGGAGTTTTCCTCAAAAACTGAAGTGATCGGCAGCTTTAGTGTATTATAATGCTTTAGAGATTATAATGGCAGCAATCTTTGCTCGCTTTCTGTATATAATTATATTTTTCATGCTGCGAATTAAAAAAAATCGCAAAGTTTCTGGATTGACAACCTTATTTTGGATACAATTGACAGTGATAACCATAGTGTTAGGCACAAAATAATCTGATACCATATGTCAAATGATCTGTGTTTTAAAGTCCCCCTGTAGTCAATCATTTTATCCCTTAAAACTCATCTTGATCACCAAAATTACATATTTAAGCATTTTTTCCTTAAAATAGTTTGAATGTAACTCGACACCCTTGCCTCATTTAGTATGCGCGGTGCTATGAATATGCAAATGAGCCCCGCCTCCACTCACTCAGCTCAGAGATCCACTGGTTGACGATCACACGTTGATCTGATTGGTTACAAGGTAGTTTGTGACGTCAGAAACACCAGCGATTTCAAAGCGTGTTTCTGAGACTGTCTTTGGTTCACTGCAGTTTTAAGGAGAAAATATTCAGCAATGGTGTCGACTTATGAATTTACACATGCTTTGTCTTAAAGCATATTAAAAACACCACATAGACGTATTTTCACCACAGGGGGACTTTAAGTTTTGGTGTAAATGCTAAATAATAGACCTGCCACTTTTTCTATAATGTGTAATGCGTTTCTTTCACATGGGTAGGGTGTACTTTATGGAAGCTTGTTTCCGCCACAGAATAAAACATTTTAAAAGATAATTGCGACTTTTTATCTCACAATTCTGACTTTATTTCTCAGAATTGTGTGATATAAAGTCAGAATTGTGAGAAATAAAGTCTGAGAATTGCGTGAAATAAAGTTGCAATTGCGTGAAATAAAGTGCGTGAAATAAAGTCAGAATTGTGAGATATAAAGTCAGAATTGCGAGATATAAAGTCAGAATTGCGTGATATAAAGTCAGAATTGCAAGATATAAAGTCAGAATTGTGAGATATAAAGTCAGAATTGCGAGATATAAAGTCAGAATTAAGAGTTATAAAGTCAGAATTGTGAGATATAAAGTCAGAATTGCGAGATATAAAGTCAGAATTGCGAGATATAAAGTCAGAATTGCGAGATATAAAGTCAGAATTGCGAGATATAAAGTCAGAATTGTGAGATATAAAGTCAGAATTGTGAGATATAAAGTCAGAATTGTGAGATATAAAGTCAGAATTGCGTGAAATAAAGTTAGAATTGCGAGATATAAAGTCAGAATTGCGAGATATAAAGTCAGAATTGCGAGATATAAAGTCAGAATTGCGTGATATAAAGTCAGAATTGCGTGATATAAAGTCAGAATTGCGTGATATAAAGTCAGAATTGCGAGATATAAAGTCAGAATTGCGAGTTATAAAGTCAGAATTGTGAGATATAAAGTCAGAATTGTGAGATATAAAGTCAGAATTGTGAGATATAAAGTCAGAATTGTGAGAAATAAAGTCAGAATTGCGAGAAATAAAGTCAGAATTGCGTGATATAAAGTCAGAATTGCGAGTTATAAAGTCAGAATTGTGAGATATAAAGTCAGAATTGTGAGATATAAAGTCAGAATTGTGAGATATAAAGTCAGAATTGTGAGATATAAAGTCAGAATTGCGAGATATAAAGTCAGAATTGCGAGATATAAAGTCAGAATTGTGATATAAAGTCAGAATTGCAAGATATAAAGTCAGAATTGCGAGATATAAAGTCAGAATTGTGAGATATAAAGTCAGAATTGCGAGATATAAAGTCAGAATTGCGAGATATAAAGTCAGAATTGCGAGATATAAAGTCTGAATTGCGAGATATAAAGTCAGAATTGCGAGATATAAAGTCAGAATTGCGAGATATAAAGTCAGAATTGCGAGATATAAAGTCAGAATTGCGAGATATAAAGTCAGAATTGCGAGATATAAAGTCAGAATTGCGAGTTATAAAGTCAGAATTGCGAGATATAAAGTCAGAATTGCGAGATATAAAGTCAGAATTGCGAGATATAAAGTCAGAATTGCGAGATATAAAGTCAGAATTGCGAGTTATAAAGTCAGAATTGCGAGATATAAAGTCAGAATTGCGAGATATAAAGTCAGAATTGCGAGATATAAAGTCAGAATTGCGAGTTATAAAGTCAGAATTGCGAGATATAAAGTCAGAATTGCGAGATATAAAGTCAGAATTGCGAGATATAAAGTCAGAATTGCGAGATATAAAGTCAGAATTGCGAGATATAAAGTCAGAATTGCGAGATATAAAGTCAGAATTGCGAGATATAAAGTCTGAATTGCGAGATATAAAGTCTGAATTGCGAGATATAAAGTCAGAATTGCGAGATATAAAGTCAGAATTGCGAGATATAAAGTCAGAATTGCGAGATATAAAGTCAGAATTGCGAGATATAAAGTCAGAATTGCGAGATATAAAGTCTGAATTGCGAGATATAAAGTCAGAATTGCGAGATATAAAGTCAGAATTGCGAGATATAAAGTCAGAATTGCGAGATATAAAGTCAGAATTGCGAGATATAAAGTCAGAATTGCGAGTTATAAAGTCAGAATTGCGAGATATAAAGTCAGAATTGCGAGATATAAAGTCAAAATTGTGAGATATAAAGTCAAAATTGTGAGATATAAAGTCAGAATTGCGAGATATAAAGTCAGAATTGCGAGATATAAAGTCAGAATTGCGAGATATAAAGTCAGAATTGCGAGATATAAAGTCAGAATTGCGAGATATAAAGTCAGAATTGTGAGATATAAAGTCAGAATTGTGAGTTATAAAGTCAGAATTGCGAGATATAAAGTCAAAATTGCGAGATATAAAGTCAAAATTGCGAGATATAAAGTCAAAATTGTGAGATATAAAGTCAGAATTGCGAGATATAAAGTCAGAATTGCGAGATATAAAGTCAGAATTGCGAGATATAAAGTCAGAATTGCGAGATATAAAGTCAGAATTGCGAGATATAAAGTCTGAATTGCGAGATATAAAGTTAGAATTGCGAGATATAAAGTCAGAATTGCGAGATATAAAGTCAGAATTGCGAGATATAAAGTCAGAATTGCGAGATATAAAGTCTGAATTGCGAGATATAAAGTCTGAATTGCGAGATATAAAGTCAGAATTGTGAGATATAAAGTCAGAATTGTGAGATATAAAGTCAGAATTGTGAGTTATAAAGTCAGAATTGCGAGATATAAAGTCAAAATTGCGAGATATAAAGTCAAAATTGCGAGATATAAAGTCAGAATTGCGAGATATAAAGTCTGAATTGCGAGATATAAAGTCAGAATTGCGAGATATAAAGTCAGAATTGCGAGATATAAAGTCAGAATTGCGAGATATAAAGTCAGAATTGCGAGATATAAAGTCAGAATTGCGAGATATAAAGTCAGAATTGCGAGATATAAAGTCAGAATTGCGAGTTATAAAGTCAGAATTGCGAGATATAAAGTCAGAATTGCGAGATATAAAGTCAGAATTGTGAGATATAAAGTCAGAATTGTGAGATATAAAGTCAGAATTGTGAGTTATAAAGTCAGAATTGCGAGATATAAAGTCAGAATTGTGAGATATAAAGTCAAAATTGTGAGATATAAAGTCAGAATTGCGAGATATAAAGTCTGAATTGCGAGATATAAAGTCAGAATTGCGAGATATAAAGTCAGAATTGCGAGATATAAAGTCAGAATTGCGAGATATAAAGTCAGAATTGCGAGATATAAAGTCTGAATTGCGAGATATAAAGTCAGAATTGCGAGATATAAAGTCAGAATTGCGAGATATAAAGTCAGAATTGCGAGATATAAAGTCAGAATTGCGAGATATAAAGTCAGAATTGCGAGATATAAAGTCAGAATTGCGAGATATAAAGTCAGAATTGCGAGTTATAAAGTCAGAATTGCGAGTTATAAAGTCAGAATTGCGAGATATAAAGTCAAAATTGTGAGATATAAAGTCAAAATTGTGAGATATAAAGTCAGAATTGCGAGATATAAAGTCAGAATTGCGAGATATAAAGTCAAAATTGTGAGATATAAAGTCAGAATTGCGAGATATAAAGTCTGAATTGCGAGATATAAAGTCAGAATTGCGAGATATAAAGTCAGAATTGCGAGATATAAAGTCAGAATTGCGAGATATAAAGTCAGAATTGCGAGATATAAAGTCAGAATTGCGAGATATAAAGTCAGAATTGCGAGATATAAAGTCTGAATTGCGAGATATAAAGTCAGAATTGCGAGATATAAAGTCAGAATTGCGAGATATAAAGTCAGAATTGCGAGATATAAAGTCAGAATTGCGAGATATAAAGTCAGAATTGCGAGATATAAAGTCAGAATTGCGAGTTATAAAGTCAGAATTGCGAGTTATAAAGTCAGAATTGCGAGATATAAAGTCAGAATTGCGAGATATAAAGTCAAAATTGCGAGATATAAAGTCAGAATTGCGAGATATAAAGTCAGAATTGCGAGATATAAAGTCAAAATTGTGAGATATAAAGTCAGAATTGCGAGATATAAAGTCAGAATTGCGAGATATAAAGTCAGAATTGCGAGATATAAAGTCAGAATTGCGAGATATAAAGTCAGAATTGCGAGATATAAAGTCAGAATTGCGAGATATAAAGTCTGAATTGCGAGATATAAAGTCAGAATTGCGAGATATAAAGTCAGAATTGCGAGATATAAAGTCAGAATTGCGAGATATAAAGTCAGAATTGCGAGATATAAAGTCAGAATTGCGAGATATAAAGTCAGAATTGCGAGATATAAAGTCAGAATTGCGAGATATAAAGTCTGAATTGCGAGATATAAAGTCAGAATTGCGAGATATAAAGTCAGAATTGCGAGATATAAAGTCAGAATTGCGAGATATAAAGTCAGAATTGCGAGATATAAAGTCAGAATTGCGAGTTATAAAGTCAGAATTGCGAGATATAAAGTCAGAATTGCGAGATATAAAGTCAGAATTGCGAGATATAAAGTCAGAATTGCGAGATATAAAGTCAGAATTGCGAGATATAAAGTCTGAATTGCGAGATATAAAGTCAGAATTGCGAGATATAAAGTCAGAATTGCGAGATATAAAGTCAGAATTGCGAGATATAAAGTCAGAATTGCGAGATATAAAGTCAGAATTGCGAGTTATAAAGTCAGAATTGTGAGATATAAAGTCAGAATTGCGAGATATAAAGTCAGAATTGCGAGATATAAAGTCAGAATTGCGAGATATAAAGTCAGAATTGCGAGATATAAAGTCTGAATTGCGAGATATAAAGTCAGAATTGCGAGATATAAAGTCAGAATTGTGAGATATAAAGTCAGAATTGTGAGTTATAAAGTCAGAATTGTGAGATATAAAGTCAGAATTGCGAGATATAAAGTCAGAATTGCGAGATATAAAGTCAGAATTGCGAGTTATAAAGTCAGAATTGCGAGATATAAAGTCAGAATTGTGAGATATAAAGTCAGAATTGCGAGATATAAAGTCAGAATTGCGAGATATAAAGTCAAAATTGTGAGATATAAAGTCAGAATTGCGAGATATAAAGTCAGAATTGTGAGATATAAAGTCCAATTCTAAGGGAAAAAAAGACCGACTTTTTATTTTATTTTTTTACCTCAGAATAGTTTATATCTCACAATTCTGACTTTATATCTCCCAATTGCGTATTATAAAGTCAGAATTGCGAGATATAAACATGCAATTCTGAGAAAAAAGGTATATTTCAAGTATATTTCTTGAAATTGCGAGTTTATATCTCATAATTCTGACTTTATACACAATTGCGACTTTATATCACTCAGTTCTGACTTTTTAACCTGCAATTGCGACTTTATATCATATAATTCTGAGATAAAAAGTCAGAATTGTGAGATTAAAAAGTCGCAATTACCTTTTTTATTTTTCACTCTGTGGCGGACACAAGCTTCCATAGTACTTTGTACTGTTTGCCACCAAGGAAAACCATTTTTGCCCCAGGAAAGACCCTGGAGTGCATGTTAAACCCAAATTAAAAGATGGCGCACCTGGAACAACATGTATGCGTCTTTAGCGCTGGGTCTCAGCGTGCTGACGGAGCGCCGGTTGCTGTTTCCCTGGACAGCAGGAGGTTCATCCATCAGACCTGCGGTGAACCGATACAAAACACATACAGAAACAGGATACAGGAGGAAATGCAATGCAAACATTCCCCCAGGCTATTAAAGTTCTCGTTCACCTTTGAATTTGTCATCCTCCGCCACCATCCGCTCAAACACCACGGTCACGACCTGTCTGACGGTGGCGGCCGCCGTGTTGTTGGTGATGTTATCTTTAGTGAAGTGCAGCCGGAAACACAGAACGATTGCCTGAGATGAAGCACAAAAGCAACGGCTGCACTTTATTTCACATTTACTTACAGCGTTTCTGCCTAAGAAAGTCCCAGGAAATATAAGCAGGGTTTATACAGAGACTGTGAAATTAAATTCCAGGACTTTCAAGGAATACAATCAGATTATATGTGACCCTGGATCACAAAACCAGTCATGAGTCGCACGGGTATATCTGTGGCAATAGCCAACAATACATTGTAAGGGTCAAAATTATTGATTTTTCTTTTATGCCAAAAATCATTAGGATATTAAGTAAAGCTCATGTTCCATGAAGATATTTAGTAAATTTCCTACCGTAAATATATAAAACATGTATTTTTGTGAGTGAATGCAGCACAATCGCCAACATAAATGAACAACTTTAAAGCCGATTTTCTCAATGTTTAGATTTTTTTGCACCTTCAGATTCCAGATTTTCAATAGTTGTATCTCGGCCAAATATTGTCCTATCCTAACAAACCATACATCAATGGAAAGCTTATTTATTCAGCTTTCGGGTGATGTATAAATATCAATATCAGAAAATTGACCCTTATGGACAAGGGTCACATATCGCACTTAACAAACAATATCTTTAGTATTTTTTAAACTCAAATTACAGATATAACGTATCCAAAACACAATTTACAACGTATTTAATAATATATATTAAATGGCTATTATTGTTCAGTAAATTATATTTTATATTATAATGTTGGCGAACTTCGCAAAAAGGTCTGATGGGGGTTTATCAGTTCATTTTGCAATAAAAAAAGATTGTATTTGTGTTTTTGCGACAAAAAATAATTTAATATATATTGTATTTAAATAAGTCAAGCACTTTTCAAGTAGCTCTTCGTAAATACGGCTGTTTTCAAGGGGTTTCCAGGACTTAAATTTCAAAAAGACAAATTCAAGTACATTAAGCACCTTGTATGAACCCAGTATAAGGTTAAAGTTAGGTTTAGGGTTAATACATAGTTATTATTACCCAGTATAATAAGTACATAGTATAGTATGTATATGAGGAACAGGACTGTGAAATAAAGTGCTACTAAAGCAACATTGCTGACGATTGTGAGAGGTTTCGGTTGCACTAGTTGAATAAAAATGCATTTATGTACTTGAAAAATTAACTTTCTAAAGAGTATTTTTCGTTTAGGACGTTCCTCCTGACATCCATTAGATCCTGTTTAGAATTAAACAGGCTTTTTTATCCCACTGTACCTCTGAAACTTCAATATGCAAATCAGGATTCCCACAGCTTTTGAATTTCCATAATGTTTTACATGAACAATCCTGTCATTTGTGATTAATGTTTGTGATGAATCATTAGAGGTGATAATACATAACACAATATTTAAAGCTGATAATACTATAAATATTTATATTCGCTATAGAAACTTCCATGAATTTGTTTCATTCAAGATTTTTATTAACTTCCATGACTTTTCCAAACCTGGAAATCATTAACACACTCCCTGATATTTCCAGCTGTTGATTTGTAAATGTGGGCGGGCATATGTTTATGATCTCACAGTTGTGACAACAATTCTTTATGATAAAATATGGAAATTAATGTATAATCCAACATTCAAATTTTAATAGATAATTATTTACAAGTTACGTATAATTATTTATCATTATTTAAATTATTTATAAGTTATGACCGCTAATAACCGATAAATTGCCGATGTTATAATTATATACTTACTTTGTTGTACTAAAGAAAATTTAAAGTTTATATTGTAGTTTATATGTATGTTTTATAGACTAAAAAGTTTATATTCAACAACTATAAGTGTGCTATAATAACTATGCTATAATACTATTAATAAATATATGCATTTTCAAATGAACATTACATTATGCTGTTTTACTGAAATAAACCATTCAGAATAAAAAAAAAAGCTAATTGTGAGAGAAAGGTTAAAATAAAAAATAAAAGTTTCAATGTAAACTAAAGTATTTAAAGTCACACAAAATTATTCTGAGATAAAAATATCACAATTTAAGATATAGTTTTTATTCAAAAACAGGCTCAATATGGCTTCCAATAAAATGATATTTTATCATATTAAATATTATATTATAAATATTTTTTAAAAATTAAAACACTAATGTTGGTTGAAAACTGTTATGGTGCCGATATACCCCCAGTAAAAGTAATAAAAAAACTAATGTCACAACAATTCAATTATATATTCCTTTTGATTTTTGGGCAAAATATTACCCTGACATAGTGGTCTCCATCCCTCAGAGAGTGTGTGTTTTGACCAGTACCTTGGACAGGACCTCGTCATGCACGATGGTGTTGGTGGTGAGCAGCACCAGGACCGTCTGCAGCAGTTTGAGCTCCTCCAGGCCGTTCTCCATCAGCTGCCACAGCATGTTGATGATGTTCCCCGCCGCCGCCTGCACACACACACACACACACTCGTTAACTCAGAGGAACGCTGAGACTCTGGTGTCATTACTCTGAGACTCCAGCGTTCTCATTACTGTGGCAGTGCTGGGTATCATCTGGTACTCTGATATGCAGAACGCTCCTTATTGTTGATTTATGCTGAATATCGGCTTTAACTAGATACAAAGCTGAGCTTCCTGGTGAAACTGCTTAGAGGTGTGTGTGTGTGTGTGTGTGAGAGAGAGAGAGAGTGTGTGTGAGAGAGAGAGAGAGTGTGTGTGCGTGTGTCAGTTTGTGTGTGAGCGCGTTTGTGTGTGTGCATGTGTCAGTTTGTGTGTGTGCGCGAGAGTGTGCGAGTGTGTGTTTGTGTGCCAGTGTGTGTTTTTGTGCCAGTTTGTGTGTGTGTGTGTGTGTGTGTGTGTGTGTGTGAGTGCGAGTATATATGTGTGTGTGTTTGTGTGTGTGTCAGTTTGTGTGCGTGTGTGCGCGAGTGTGTCAGTGTGAGTGTGTGCGTGTATGTGTGTATATGCGTGAGTGTGTGTGTGAGTGTGTGGATGCAGGGCTTGACATTAACTTTTTGAGGCACTTGTCCCGGACAAGCGGACAAGCCTTAATGTCGAGCCCTGGGATGTATGTGTGTGTGTGTGTGTGTGTGTGTGTGTGTGTGTGTGTGTGTGAGAGAGGAGAGAGAGAGTGTGTGTGTGTGAGAGAGGAGAGAGAGAGTGTGTGTGTGAGAGAGGAGAGAGAGAGTGTGTGTGCGCGAGAGTGTGTATCAGTGTGAGTGTGTGAGAGAGAGAGAGAGAGACTGTGTGTGTGTGTGTGTGTGTGTTTGTGTGTGTGCGTGCGCGAGGGTGTGTGTGAGTGTGTATCAGTTTTAGTGTGTGAGTGTGTGCGTGTATGTGTGTGTGAGAGAGTGTATGTGTGCTGCGTGAGTGTGTATCAGTGTGAGTGTGTGCGTGTATGTGTGCGAGTGTGTATCAGTGTGAGTGTGTCCGTGTATGTGTGTGAGAGAGAGTGTGTATATGCGTGCGTCAGTGTGTGTGTGTGTGTGTGTGTGTGCGTGTGCATGTGTGTGAGAGTGTGTGTGTGCGTGAGTGTGTATATGCGTGTGTCTGTGTGAGTGTGTGCGTGTATGTGTGTGAGTGTATATACGCGTATGTGTGTGTATCAGAGTGAGTGTGTGCGTGTATGTGTGTGAGAGAGTGTGTATATACACGTATGTGTGTGTGAGTGTGTATCAGAGTGAGTGTGTGCGTGTATGTGTGTGAGAGAGTGTGTATATACACGTATGTGTGTGTGAGTGTGTATCAGAGTGAGTGTGTGCGTGTATGTGTGTGAGAGAGTGTGTATATGCGTGTGTCTGTGTGAGTGTGAGTGTGTGCGTGTATATGTGTGAGAGAGTGTGTGCGTGTATGTGTGTGTGAGTGTGTATCAGAGTGAGTGTGTGCGTGTATATGTGTGAGAGAGTGTGTATACGCGTGTGTGTGTGTGTTCTGACCTCAGACACGACCTCATGTGACATGAGTCTCTGAATGGCAGCGAGACACAGTTGTGTGATTTTGGGCTCTTTGGTCCCGCAGCCCATGAGGAACGGCTGCACCACTTCAGAGCTGTTCTCCTTCAGCGCTGAACACACAACACAACACGCCTCGTTAATCAGCACACGGGCCGCTCATAACACACACTTCATCAACACCACATGCTCTCACCTGCCAGGATGTCTGTGTTTCTGGCAGCGATGGTTTTGATCTTGACAATGCCAGATTCTGCAGCCTAGAGACAAACAACACACTCACGTCAGATCCTTTATGGAGTATTGTTAAACTGATTTATTGTTCATGTTCACTCATTAGTGAACATGAACTAAGAATGAACAATACTTCTTCAGCATTTATTAATCTTAGTTAATATTAATTTCAACATTTACTAATACATTATTAAATCAAAAGTTGTATTTGTTAACATTAGTTAATGCACTGTGAACTAACATGAACACAGATTAATAAATAGAGTAACATATGCATTGCTCATGGATAGTTCATGTTAGTTAATACATTAACTAATGAACCTTATTGTAAAGTGTTACTGTAATTATTTTCATGTTATGGAATTACAAAAATTAAAAAATATATAGAAATACATTCTAAAATACAAGAGAATTCAGAAGCGTGCTGTGGAAACATGAGTGAGTGTGTCAGTGCCGAGCCGTGATGCACACGGTGTTTAACAGGCCACAATGACTCTTTTCTCCCAGAACAGCAGGGAAACACGTCACACACACACACACACACTACGCTATCTGTTCGGCTGGCTGATTCCCTCTCTCCATTTCTGCTTGTCACATCTGATCATCCGTCTCTCTCGACTCCTCACACACTCCGGGGAGATCCACGGGCTGTTAAAGACACGAGACGCTCGGGTAACACACACACACACACACACACACACACACACACACACAGCTGTCTGTCCTCTGTTTGACAGATCTGTGTTTGGTGTCCTCATCTGATGAGGTGAAGTGCATGATGGGCTCAAGGTGACGTGTTTTGCCGGAGAAAACCAATGTCTGATGTTTGGCAACAGATCTCGGATCTGAAGCGTCGCTTCCACACAGTTGTTCACCAGTTTATGTGTCATCAACCACAGGAACCATTCAATCCAAACGCAAAAAGAGCAAACATTTGCGCCAACATTTATTTCTCATTTGTGAAAAATAAATGCAAAGTAGCAATAGGTTGTTTTTTTTTTTATCCACTAACATTTGTAAAAATTTCTTGCAACAAAAAAAGCCATTTTTTTATTTTTCCTTGCCATTTTTCTTCTTCTGTCTGACACTTAAATGACAGAGAATTAAACTCGCTGTACAGATTAGAGTTATTATCATTAAATAACACTAAAACCATAATAAAAGCATTACTTCAAATAAAACAAACATAAACTGAAATAAAATAAAATGTAAAAAACAAAATTTTTCATTTTCATTTAGTTTAAATCAAAGTACTAAAATAACTAAAAAATACTATACAGAAACATAAAAAAAAGACAAAACGCAAAATAATTACTAAAACTTATTTACTAAAAATTAAAACAGAGAATCTAAAAAATAAAATCTAATTCAAAATATTGACAAAATCTGGGGTTGCAGGATTTTTGTTTAGAAATTTACCAGAAACTTTCAGCCCCTTTGCAACCCTAACACCCTAGCAACCACATAGCAACAGCCTAGCAACAACCCAGAGTACCCTAGCAACTACATAGCAACACCCTAGCAATCACCCCAAATGCCTTAGCAACCGCAAAGCAACACCCTAGCAACCACCCCATACATCAACATCCAATCTATCTAATAATTTTAATTTATCTGTATATGTCTCTCTGTCAAAAATGTGAACTTTTAATATCACTAAACTAAAACTATTTCCAACTTAAAACCTTTAAACTTAAAGCTGTTAAAACAAACTTTACTCATCTAGTTATGCCTTGTTGTGATGCATCTAATAATGCATTGTATGATCTCATGAATAATTGTAACCACAGTTTTACTTCTGCTACACCTGCATGAGATGTAACAAAGAATCTGCAAATATTATAATGCATTTTAACTTTGGCTACAATTATTTATGAAAAGACGATGCATTAATCACAAAAACTGTCCATTTCCTTTTTTCGAACAGCCATTTTATAAAGTGCCACGTGTAAAATTAGGAAGTTTCTCCTTATCTTTCATCCATCAGTCAGCAAACAGAAACCGGTCTGATTCTCTAGAGACACAGTTGTGTTCCTCGACTCGGAGTCTCAGTGAATGAATTCATCCACAGAAATGAGTTTTGGGATGAATCTAACGCTGTTGATCGAGAGGCCGTAAACGCTCACATGCAAAACCACGAAACCATCGAGTC
>NC_138244.1:4512078-4519578 GCF_964197995.2 Scardinius erythrophthalmus
TAGATCCACACATATGTATGTATATGTACCTCTTTGACTGGAGGGAATTTCTTCTTGCACTCCATGGAGAGAGAGCGCAGATCCGCCTGCATGTTCTCCAGGAGTTTCTTCACCGCTTCAGGGCTGCTGGTCGACATCTTCACACTCACTCGACACTAATTCAACTCTTATTAATGATTAATAACTCAATTAAACTGAGCGGGATATGTTTCGGCTCCAGCGCGAGACACATAAATATCGCTCGGTGCCGCTCCACACACACACATCAATAAACGAGTCTGTCTTCAGCCGCACGCGCTCTCGTGTGTCGCACACATGATCATAATCATGCTGATCGTTATGATCGAGAGGCTCTGTATGATGTTTATGATCTATACGTGCGCTTCTCGTCTGAGTTTCATGTTTTTTTCTTCATTCCTGGATCCCCATAATGCCTGTGCGGAAAATGACACGTCACGTCAGGCGTCACTTCCGTAAACACTGACCGGATCCTGTCTATGAGAGGGAGGGGCTCTGGCGCCCCCGCGAGGCGCTCAGGGGAACTGCAATGCTTTCACAAAACAGATCATATTCGATTATATTTTTAGAGTCCGATGCTGTTAAGTTTACCTCAGGAATAATACTTCAACATACTGAATAGTGAACTATATCTATAACACATTTAAACAGCTCTTAAATGCACGTAAATAATCATCATTGAGGCTATTTTCCACAATATTAGAATACTGAAGTATATAACACATTTAAACGGCTCTCAAATGTAAATAATCATTATTGAGGCTATTTTCACAATATTAGAATACTGTACTAAATAGATAACACATTTAAACAGCTCTTAAATGCACGTAAATAATCATTTTTGAGGCTATTTTCAACTATTTACATACTTTACTGTTGATATTTTATCCTATTTAACCTTGTGATGCAATGTTGTCATCAGAGAGATGCATATACATTTAGATACTTGTGTCCAAAGTGATTAAATACTTAATACAAAAAATCTTACATTAGCATAAAACTGACTTTGATTTTATCCTATCTTATTGTTGATATTTTATCATATTTAACCTGTAAATGCTATGATTTTGCTCCTTAGAGAGCTTATTTAGCTTTATGCATGCTTGTGTTCATGCAAATGCAAATAAAGTTTAATTTTAAGAGGAAAAAATACTCAATTTAGGGCTGCAATGTTAGGGTTAGGGTCATACTTTCATCCAAAGTGACTCATGTGCATGAGAAGAGTACAAGTATTCACAAGGAAATTTTACATTAACGTAAAATGAACAAAACCATTTCAATTTATGTTAATGCAACAGCACTGATCCATTCCTGTCTGATTACAAATGCTGGAATAAATATTACGCAAACCAGTGCATACCAGTTTTTTCTTTAATCGATGTAATGTACATGAGTAATACAGTATATCTGGCTCAAATGTAACACATTTACAAAGTTGTAAAACCAAAACTCAAGCTTTCTGTACAGGTTATATACACAAAGACTGCAGTTGGTCTGCTTACAGGACACTTCATATACGTCATCACAACATGTACCAGAGAACACACCCACATCTGATCAATCTGATTGATTTGTGCAGACGTTAAAATTTTACACATTTATCACACATTTGTTAAATTCTAGACGACAACCGTACTCTGCTTTAATAAAGTTTCGCAATAAAAATACAAAATCGTGAGATACAATGATTTATATCCTAAAACACTCTCAAGTGCACAAAAGTATTGATCAATAACCCTGTGTAACACCGCAACCGTTTCACATCATGTATTCCTCCTCATTCAGATCTGCATTTAACATCTAACATCTTCATAGGCTTTTATAACGAACGCATTCTGAGTATAAAACCTCACAGGCTTTGCTGTATTTATAATGCACATCCACATGGATTCTAAAAAACACTGTTTTGCTTCCTTAGAAAGCAGATGCATTGATTGTATGAACTGAAACAGTCCTAAAGACACTCCAGTTTCGGTTTCCAACATCTATTTTGATTGCGCTCCTCTCTGCCACCGGCTGGGCAAAGGGTTTGATGGAGGAAACAGTTCACAGAAAAATTAAAGTTATGTTATTCACTGGACTCATGTCGTTCAAAACGTACTTTTTCCCCTCTAGAACACAAAATGAAATACAATGAAATCACTGACTAGAATCTTTTGTGTTCCACTGAAGAAATGCAGCTTTGGAAAGACATGAGGGTATGGAAGCTTGTTTCCGCCACAAAATAAAACATTTTTAAAGATAATTGTGACTTTTTATCTCACAATTGCGAGTTTACATCTCGCAATTCTGACTTTATTTCTCAGAATTGCGTGATATAAAGTCAGAATTGCGAGATATAAAGTCAGAATTGCGAGTTATAAAGTCAGAATTGCGAGATATAAAGTCAGAATTGCGAGTTATAAAGTCAGAATTGCGAGATATAAAGTCAGAATTGCATGATATAAAGTCAAACTTTTTTTCTCGCAATTGTGACTATATCACGCAATTCTGACTTTATAACTCGCAATTCTGACTTTATATCTCACAATTCTGACTTTATAACTCGCAATTCTGACTTTATAACTCGCAATTCTGACTTTATATCTCACAATTCTGACTTTATATCTCGCAATTCTGACTTTATATCTCGCAATTCTGACTTTATATCTCGCAATTCTGACTTTATATCTCGCAATTCTGACTTTATATCTCGCAATTCTGACTTTATATCTCGCAATTCTGACTTTATATCTCACAATTCTGACTTTATATCTCGCAATTCTGACTTTATAACACGCAATTCTGACTTTATATCACACAATTCTGACATTATATCTCCCAATTGCGAATTTATTTCTCAGAATTGCGACTTTATTTCTCACAATTCTGACTTCATATCTCACAATTGTGAGAAAAAAAATCAGAATTGTTAGATAAAAAGTCGCAATTATTATTTATTTATTATTCAGTGGCGGAAACAAGCTTCCATATGAGGGTGAGTAAACGATGAAAAAATAGCATTTTTGAGTGCACTTTTCCTTAATAAACAACACTAGAGCTAAACAGCTTATGCAAATCCTTCCATCCATCATTTGAAGATCCAAAAGGCTTTTGGGTGAATTGCAAGGATCTTCCTGTTTCGATTCAAGGCATTGTGAATCTACTCAGATTGTCAACTTTTAAAAGTTCAACTTTTAAAGTGTCAATATTACTGAAAGCAGAAGAAATAAAGTCAAAGAAAAACAGATTTGTAATTACAATATAAGAGCTGCACGATTCTGGATAAATTGTTTAAAATAGAGATCACGATTCTCCCACGATTCTGAATAGACAACTAAACAAAACAGTTAAAATTTGAATAATAAAAAAGAAAAATTTTATCGAGTTGAGTGAATAATTCAATGACTCACTCATAAATACTTCACTTGTTTCATTACTGGGTGAATCAGCGTTTTTGAACAAATCTCTTTAATGAATGAATGATTCATTGACAAATATATTTTAACAGTCACTTGTCGCCACCTACTGGTGTAACAATGTAATTGATTCAATCTTTATTTAAAGCACCAAGTTACTTTCAAAAGGTGATTTACGCTTCCGTAGACATCAGAGTTTATATCCGAACTATAATCTTTTATCCCAGTACTTCTGTGATAATTTGAACAAAAATGATATCCAATTAAAATTACATAATTATTATGAATATATAAAATAGCAAAAGTTACACACATGTAAATTAAAAATGGAATATATATATATATAATTTTTGATATAATTTTGTGTAACTTTTGCCAGTCTGATCAATTTAATGCAAACCCAATAAAAATTAAAATACATAATTATATAATTATTATAAATACATATAAAGTGGCAAAAATTACACAAAATGATATAAAAAAATGGGAACACATAATTTTTTCTTCCATTTTTTATATAATTTTGTGTAACTTTTGCCAGTTTGATCAATTTAATGCAAATCCAATAAAATGTATATAATTATATAATTATTATGAATATATATAAAGTGGCAAAAGTTACACAAAATTCTATATAAAAAAAAATGGGAAACAATTGTATATATATATATATTTATATCATTTTTATTTTATTTTATTTTTTATGTTATTTTGTGTAGCTTTTGCCAGTCTGATCAAAAAGTTAAATCCAGAATAGACATCAAACATTATATTTTACTTTAAAATAAGTGTGATTATTTTACAGAAGTAAAACGGGTTGCAAACAGTGTTTCAACATTCTGCTGTCTATAATATTGACACTTACTGGCTTTAACCCTCTGAGCAACGAGAGCAAGCATGAAATCAGAAGGATCTTCAGATCCTCTCACAGACTCGAGAGGTCGAGGGTCATCCTGGCGTGTCGTAAGGCGTATTTGGCTGCCAGTACTGTGTGAGGTATCATGGGAAGGTTTTGAAGCACCACCCTCGGGGAAACACGCAGTGGTCCGTCATGGGATGGCACAGGCTAACAGTGCGACTCTTTCTCGCTGACGGGTAAGTAGCCGTCTTTGTTCGGGGCGTTTCGCTGGCGAAGAGTCTCGCCGTCGGCTGAGAAAATGGCCTGAGTTTTCTCCTGTTCCCGTCTGGATTTGGGCAGGTCCAGTGAGGGCGTGATGAGCTCGTTGAAACGCTGAGGATAAAAGAGTGGAATAACATAACAACCATTCTAATACTGTTTTACAGTAACGTTTGCATAGTATGTAATTGTTCTCAATCAGTCTTGGGGGAAACACATTACAAGTAACTTGAGATATGTAATCAGATTACTTTTTCAAGTAACTGGTAAAGTAACGCATTACTTTTAAAATTTACAACAAAATATCTGAGTTACTTTTTCAAATAAGTAACACAAGTTACTTTCTTTTCTCCTTTAATTACCTGACAGCTCTCTTGTCCAGAGGTGTTGTGTGTGAACATGATGGTTATTGTAGTTCTAGACTAAAGGTGAGCGTGCCTTTACTCATCTCACTTGCACAAAAAAGATTCAATATTCCTCAAAATGAATAAAATCAGTGGAATGCAGAATCTGAAAACTATGCAGACCTCCAATAACTAAACATGTTAAATAAAACATAATTTTTTATGCCTTTAATCTCACTTTATTGACCAATTTACTTGCCTCTGACCTTCGATAATTCAGTTAAACTAAAAGCACATTTTTTTTAAATCAAAAATAGATTGTTACTATAGATTGTTTTGTTTTTATTGGTAAAGTAAGTGTTAAACTTTTTTTCCCTGCATCCTATTCTACGGTGATCCAGAACGGCAGCAGCTGAAAGGTTTTCTTGAGCGGTGCCCTCTACTGTACAGGAGTGAATCTGCATTTCCTTCAGCCTGAGGATTATTATTACACTTTGGTTGTGAAAGGGTCTTTACATTTGCCCAAAAATGTAACTTTTTTTGTTATAGAAAACAACCCCAGCCCAGGTGGAAAAAAAGGTAACGCAAAAGTAATGTAACGCATTACTTTTCTAAAAAAGTAACTAAATAACGCAATTAGTTACGTTTTAAGGGAGTAACGCAATACTGTAATGCATTACTTTTCTAAAAACGTAACTAAGTTAGGCAATTAGTTACGTTTTAAGGGAGTAACGCAATACTGTAATGCATTACTTTTCTAAAAAAGTAACTAAGTTAGGCAATTCGTTACTTTTTAAGGGAGTAACGCAATACTGTAATGCATTACTTTTCTAAAAACGTAACTAAGTTAGGCAATTAGTTACTTTTAAAGGGAGTAACGCAGTACTGTAATGCATTACTTTTCTAAAAAAGTAACTAAGTTAGGCAATTAGTTACTTTTTAAGGGAGTAACGCAGTACTGTAATGCATTACTTTTCTAAAAACGTAACTAAGTTAGGCAATTAGTTACTTTTTAAGGGAGTAACGCAGTACTGTAATGCATTACTTTTCTAAAAAAGTAACTAAGTTAGGCAATTAGTTACTTTTTAAGGGAGTAACGCAGTACTGTAATGCATTACTTTTCTAAAAAAGTAACTGAGTAACGCAATTAGATATTTTTTAAGAGAGTAACGCAATATTGTATTCCTCAAAATTTGTAGTATACAACCATAGCACACTATGTGGGACATTTCATCCCATAATGCAATGCACTTGACTGTGATTTCTGGTGTGATGCATGGCGTCGCTCACCTCTCGCAGTGAACCTTTGGCGGTGCTCAGTTTATAAGCGGCCCACAGTGGGATGCAGACCATGGAGGAGAGCGCCAGCAGCCAGCCCAGCGCGTAACCCCACCACGGGTACACATACTCGTTATTATACTTCAGAGGAGTGTATTTGATCAGGGAGAACGCAAACGTACCCTGAAAACACAAGACTAGATTAGAGCGCTTGATCTTAAAACTCGATTCAATTAAAACTTTATAAGACAGAGTTTCTATAAATGCAGCAGTAACCAGAATCTATCTCTCTTAATATACATATATATATATATATATATATATATATATGTATAGAGAGAGAGAGAGAGAGAGAGAGAGAGAGAGAGAGAGAGAGAGAGAGAGAGAGAGAGAGAGAGAGAGAGAGAGAGAGATAGATAGATAGATATAAATAGATACATATAGATAGATAGATATATATACACCTATAATGTAAAATGCAGATTTGGTGCTTAAGAAACCTTTCTTGTTATTCAATATATTTTGCTGTACTTATTAATAAAGAGGGAGAAACTTTATTGAAAAACATTAAAAAAATCTTCATTATTCTAAACTTCTGAACAGTAGTGTATATTTTCTGTATATATATATATATATATATATATATATATATATATATATATATATATATTCTGTATAAACACATATACATTCAGTTTGACAATGATAACGTCTGCTTGTTATTTGAAGAGGTTTAATAAAGGTTAAGAAAACCTTCAAATTCACTTATTTGGAAGTTGAATAAAGTATAGAAGGTGAAAGACTCACAAAACATGTGGCTGGAGTGAAGAAGAGCCAGCAGTATTTAATATACGGCCCAGGACGGTAACCAATCATGTCCTCGATATTGTCATAGAACCGATTAGCACCTGAGAATCAAAAACAACAAAAAGAAAGAAAGAAAGAAAATTACAAAAGATGTGAACGATAAGAGATTAGTCCTGTTTCTTATTATTTCTGTAATAATTTAAATAATATTAATATGTAAATATTTAATCAATATACAGTCAAACCAAAATTTATTCCAACACATTCATTCCGACATTTCTCACATTATCACAGTTTATTCGCTATAGTTTATAAAACGGTAATAAAATATGAGCAGAACTCAGTTGATATTTGACTGGTTTTGTCCGTCCTTCTGTTAGACTGTCTCACACATGAATTATGTTGAATATCTGTCAGCTGTTAAATTTAACTACACAATTATATAATACCAGTTTAGCTCAACCAGTGACCAAGCAATGCTTCATTGTGTTCAGTGTGTGTGTGAAAAGAGCATTAGCAATTAAAGAAAACACACTTC
>NC_138244.1:4524578-4562078 GCF_964197995.2 Scardinius erythrophthalmus
TTGTATGCAAAATATAAAATAAGCAAATTTAATAAAGCTTGACAATTTGCATTGGCTCCAATGTATAAAAAAAAATAATAATAAAAAAAAATATATATATATAAATATATATGGGGATTATATAAAAATATATATTTAGGAATATATTAAGAATATATAATAGACAAAATATTCGAAATATATATGAGTTCAGATGCAAAAGCCTCTAAGTGCCATCTGAAAATTTCTTCTAGAATGATCATTTTTATAAAGCTTGTATATTTAAGTTCAGTAATTTCACTTAAATGTCAATTAATAGGTAATCTTCATTGTCATTAAAGTGAAATTACTGAACTTAAATATATGAGCTTGATAAAAATTATCATTCTAGAAGAAAATTTCAGATGGCACTTAGAGGCTTTTGCATCTGAACTCTTCATATATATATATATATATATATATATATATATATATATATATATATATATATATATTCCTAATATAATTTAATATAAAAGTATATATTACCTTTATTTTAAATGTATTATTATTAAATATATATTATATTATAATATTATTTGTATATATTATATAATACCCATAATAAAATATTAAATAATTTCTGTTTGTTAATTGTATATGTATATAATGTTAGCTAATATATAATATTTAAATTAATTATATGATCATTCTCTTTAAATACATTAGATGTATATTACTGTATATATATATATATATATATATATATATATATATATATAAACACCGGATGGGTGAAGCAGAACCCACCAGATTCGGCCACTTCTGAAATCGGGACGTTCTGTTCGTAAGACATGAAGCCAAGAATCGAGAAGATTGCAAATCCAGCAACAAAACTGGTTCCGCTGTTCAGGAAACACAGAGCCAAAGAATCCCTGAACACAGAAAACATCGTGTGTTAGGCAAATATCAAAGCAATTTAAAGTGATCAGATTTCAAAGAGTGAAACCACATGGACGTGATGAATCGCAGCGCTGCACATTTCTCAAGTTTAGGACTGTTATATTACTTGCAGTCTGAGATCAGGCCGAGCAACGAGACGCAAACGAGAAACACATTCGGCCCTATCACACACTATAACCAGCTCTCTGCAGAACATATCATGTAGAGACTATAGATTCACAGAATTGCTAAATGTGACCACAAAACCAGTCACATGGGTCATTTTTAGAAATTGAGATGTATACATCATCTGAAAGCTGAATAAATAAGCTTTCCATTGATGTGTGGTTTGTTAGGACAATATAAAACTATTTGAAAATCTGGAATCTGAGGGTGCAAAAAAATCGAAACATTGAGAAAGTTGTGCATTTATGTTGGCGATTGTGCTGCATTCACAAAAATAAATGTTTTATATATTTACGGTAGAATATTTACTAAATATCTTCATGGAACATGATCTTTACTTAATATCCTAATGATTTTTGGCATAAAAGATAAAATCGATCATTTTGACCCATGCAATGTATTGTTGGCTATTGCCACAGATATAGCCGTGCGAATCGTGACTGGTGATGTGAACCAGGGTCACACATAATATCTATATTATCTATCTTGGGTTTGGAATCAAATGATTCTAATGAGTCAGTTCTATTATAGAGTTAATCAATCTCATAGTTTACAACTAAATGTGAGGTTTAAAGTGTTTTGTTGTGACTATAGTCAAAGAAACACATCCTGTGGTGTCTAGTACTGATGTTGAATAGATACTGAACAGAAATGAGAGCTAGTAATGTGTGTGTCGTGTCCTCACCTGTAGCAGTTGTTGTTGTATTTGTTGTAGCTTCCGAGCGCGGTCAGGCAACCCAGACAGATCGCGTACGAGAAGAAGATCTGCGTGCCGGCGTCCATCCACACCTCAAAACACAAACACAGATCTTATGCTTTTAAAACAACTGTAATATATACTGATGATGAACAGACAAATAAATAGAGAAAATAAATGTCCTTATTATGTGTTAGGCATCCATCTCTTATTCTCTTATTGTGCTCTCTAGCTTTTTGGATTCTCATGATTGTTAATTATTTTTTTTATTTTCATTTGTTTTATTTATATATGTTCAGCACTTTGGGTCTAATGTGTAGTTTTTAACTATTATTATTACATTTTGGGTATTAAATAACATATAGATTTTTTATATAAGATATAAAATTGCAAGTCTAGTATACTTGCCAATTTTGCATTATATAATTAATAATTAAATTATACATAATTTAAATTATAAACATATACATTTAACAACTTATTAATTTCATTTTATTTAATATTTTATTTTGGGTATTATACAAAATTCATATTTTATATAAAATTATATATATATATATATATATATATATATATATATATATATATATATATATATATATATATATATTATAATATAATATAAAAATAAAATAAAAGAAAATGTATTTTTTTATTATATATAAAATAAAATTAGGGATGTCCCGATACCACTTTTTCACTTCCGATACCGATACCGATGCCGCAGCTTTGGCTATTTGCCGATACCGATACCAATCCGATATTTTTATTTTATGCTTGAACTAATACTAATAATAATAAAATATAATGGAAGCACTTTGCTCAATTAGCCACTTAAAAACATCTCACTCAAATGGAGAACAAATACTTCTCCAGTATATAGTCCACAACAACAGCTGATAATGAAAGACTGCCAGCCTTTATTCAAAAGACCTTGAGATATGTTTGGTAACCTGAATGAATTTAAAATTAATTTGCTATATTTCAGATCAATATATTTGTTTCCTTAAAATTTTAATTAACTTTAACTTCATTCTCATCTGAATTATAAATAATTTATTTCTGTTTAAAATAATACTACTTTTAAAAACACATTTGATTTTCTTTTTTATTCAATGTAGAATGTGTAACTTAAAAATAAACAGATGAGTGCTCTGTTTTAGGACAAGAAATGAAAACCAATGCAATGATGAATGTCCAAAAGATGAGATCATTTTTGCTTTTAAACAGCGAGTGTGTGTGTGTGTGTGTGTGTGTGTGTGTGTGTGTGTGTGTGTGTGTGTGTGTGTGTGTGTGTGTGTGTGTGTGTGTGTGTGTGTGTGTGTGTGTGTGTGTGTATGTGTGTGTGAGAGAGAGATTTTGGTTGGGTGACAGTTACAGTTTGACAAGAGTTTATATACAAATATAAGTAGGCTAAACACTTTTTGCAGTTTTAATGATGTCCTGTATGAAAATGACGGAGTATGTTTTTGTGTTTCTACTGTTCGATCGCGCCCGTGCCTCTCTCTCTGACACACACACACTCCAGCATTGCAATCTTGGCATCGCAGCCTGTTCATTTTGCTGCGTTCAAACCCTATGGTTCAAACCAAATGCGAATAGAGCGTCAAATTTGCGTCTATCGCGTCTAGTTCGATGCTTGAACAGTTTGAATCCATTCGCGCGTCCAAAGCGAATAGGACGCGCGCGCGTATAATGATAAAGTGAGCGTTTGAAGCGATGTAGACGCGCGTTCAGAGCTAAGGCGGGCTACAGATTAGGTGTCCCTAAAGAACCCGCATATGCGCGTATCTAACAGTAACGTTAGTTCCGTATTACATTAATTAATGTGCACGCGAGATTTATTTATTTTTATACCGTGAATTCTCTGTGTAAATCCATGCACCGAACGAACGTTCAGTGCGAATACCTACCGTTCCACCCCTAATGGGTATCGGATCATAGGTATCGGATACATTTTTTTTCTCCCCTCCGATATCTGATCTAGCATTTTGGGCCAGTATCGGCACGATACCGATGCCGTGGATCGGATCGGGACATCCCTAAATAAAATAAATATTTTTTTTTCAAATAAATAAAATATTTAATTGCAGGTATAATATAACATAAATTTTTTATGTAAAATGAGGTTTTGAATATACACTGTAAAAAGTGAACAGTTGGATCAACTTAAAAAAATTACTTCAATTGGTAACACCTAAAGAAATTAAGTTTTCTCAACTTAAATAATCATATTTTTCATGATAAAACGTGCTAATTTAAGTTGAGAAAACTTAATTTCTTTAGGTGTTACCAATTGAAGTATTTTTTTTAAGTTGATCCAACTGTTAATTTTTTACAGTGTATGTGTGTGTGTGTGTGTGTGTGTGTGTGTGTGTGTGTGTGTGTGTGTGTGTGTGTGACATGATTAGCAGTTTAATTAATTTGGCTTCAGGTAATAAGCTTGAATGGACAAGCTGAAAGACTAGAGATGTTGTTTATTAGTCTTTAAGTCCTGAAACGAGTGTAGACATGATCTGGGAAAAACATGCTGACGGTAGTTTTGCTAATAGCTTGTCAATCAAACTCTCTGACATCAATCCCAGCGCTTTCTGTTTATTTGTAACTTCAATCGTTCACGTGCCGCCACAGGCGATGTGGATTTTTAAAGCTCTTACGACACAAGACGCACAACGTGACACATGTACTGTACAAGACTTGTGTAATCTCTGTCCTATACAAACATCTGCTCAGAAGACTTTTTTTTGCCGTCCAGCAGGTGAAAATCGCGCATCTAATCACTTCGCTTCTTCTTCATGTGCTCTTGGCTACAGAACTGGTGCTTTTCCACAAGGAAAATTCCTCACACTCCCTTTAAAACCTCCAAGCGACACACAACCCTTCACGAATTTCTGACTAACTTCATCAGCCCAATGGCTCTCTCACAATTCCAACCTTCACAGAATTCAAATATGTTATTAATGTCAATTCATGTTGATTTTAAAGGATATGACCCATGATGGATCACCGATTTGAATAACTGTTCACATAAACCCACAAGATTTTGTTGAACTGGACTCATTTTACACATCTAAGACCAAAAACAGCAAGGGTTATCTCTCAAATCCAACCAAACGTGTCAGAATTGACCAAAAAGATGTTTATTATGCATTTTTATTTGAGGCTGAAGTCAACAAATCTATCCTATAACATTTACAGAATTATGAATGGGTTATGAATTTCGATTCATATTGATTTTAAAGAATCTGACCCATTATAGCCAAGTTCATGTAAACCTACAAGAATTTGTTGAATTTTTATACATCTACGACCAAAAAAAGTAAATGGTTTATGTCAAAATCCAACCAAACATGTCAGTATTGACCAAAAAGATGTTTATTATGCATTTTTATTTGAGGCTGAAGTCAACAAATCTATCCTATAACATTTACAGAATTAAAATTGCTTATAAATGGCACTTTTTAAGCAATTTAATGCTTAAGTTTTTAAAGACATAGATTACCGATTTGACTAACTTTGTCAAACTGTTTATATTTCTGGTTGAAGGTTTCATTGATTTTGGCCTCATATGTATATCTAAGAACAAAAGATGTCAAAACAGCAAATCCAACATTTACAGAATTATGAATGGGTTATGAATGTCAATTCATGTTGATTTTAAAGAATCTGACCCATTATAGCCAAGTTCATGTAAACCCACAAGAATTTGTTGAATTTTTATACATCTACGACCAAAAAAAGTCAATAGTTTATGTCCCAAATCCAACCAAACATGCCTGTATTGACCAAAGTAGGTTTATAATTAGTGATTGACCGATAATCTGTTTTACCGATATTTTTTCCTGATGTTTAAACATTTTTTTCATAATCGAGTATCGGTTTTTTTTTATCGGATTCAACGATAAATGGTGATAATCCGTCAAGTCCTGTCACAATTAAGCTTTTATTTAAGAGACACCTTAGTAACTTTATTTGTTGCACTCTTTCAAACTCCATTGTTTATTGATGTAGAAGTGTGTTTTGTTATGAATGCAAGGAAACTACAGTTTGAAATTACAGTATAGAAAATAACAGTTTTGTTCAGTTCAGTGCTGTTATAACTGTCAAAAACAGAAATATATATATATATCGGTTCCGTATATCGGTTATCGGGCATATAAACATGCAAATAATCACAATTGTTATCGGTTATAAAAAGTCAATATCGGTCGATCTCTATTTCAACATGAAATCTTGTTGAATATCCTATAACACTTTACAGAATTAAAATACCTTATGAATGCCACTTTTAAACAATTTGAACCATGATACTTAAGTTTAAGAAGCCTTAGATGTCCAACCGTTTACTTTTCTAACTGAAGATTTCATTAATGTGGGCCTCATTTGTATACATTTAAAGCCAAAAGATGTCAAAAAAGCCATGGGTATCTCTCAAATCCAATTCTTGCAGAATTAAAATGGGTTATGAATATCGATTCATGCTGATTTTAAAGTATATGATCCATTATGCTCAAGTTTTTGAGCCTTAGATCACTGATTTGACCAACTTTGTACAACCGTTTAGCTTTCTAGCTGAAGGTTTTTATACATTATCCTCGTTTTTATACATCTAAGAGCAAAAAATGTTTCTGAAATGCAGCCAAACATGCCCGTATCGAACAAAAAGAGGTTTTAATTCTTTTCCATCTGAGGCTGAAGACAAAATTAAATCTTGTTGAATATCCTATAACACTTTACAGATTTAAAATGGCTTATGAATGCCACTTTTAACCAAGTTTTAGAAGCCTTAGATCGCCAATTAATGAACTTTGTCCAGCCGTTTACTGTACTTTTCTAGCTGAAGATTTCATTAATGTTGGCCTCAACAGCCATGGGTATAACATTTAGTTTAATTAGCCTCATTTTTATGCCTCTAAGTTGAAATGACGTCAACACAACCAATGCTATCTCTCAAATCCAACCTTGTCGCTATACATAGATTTTCCAGAAGAGGTTTTAAGCAGTTCTTTCCGACGTTAAGGAATGCTGGGATACATCTGGGTGGCCGTGTGATGGCCTGTTCTCAGAAATCACATGGGTTTGGGGGTCTTCTTGTGACGCAGATGAGAAAATCGGATCAAAGGTCAAACGCACAGATGGACGCAATCAAAGAAGGACAGAAAACAACGTTCCCCTGCTGGGCGTCCTGCCCCGGGCCACGAATAGCACCTGGGTAGACAAATCACGTGACCTTTCGACTCAAGGCACTGTGTGTTTAAGCGAAAACAATGCACTTGCGGAATTACAAAACACACTTGTGGACTCAATATAACACAAATACGATTTTTCAAACCCAAACTTTTGGTCTGCACTGTCATTTTGCAAGTGATGAAATTAATTAAAGTGCCCCGTTACGCTGTTTTAAAGATTCATAATTTTGTTTTGGATCTCCGATAATAGGTTCACCTGCATCCAAGGTCAATAAACACTTTAATATTCTCATTATATACATTGCAGCATCAGCTCATTTCAAGAGTCTGAAACGGTTCGTTAGAAGATTCAGTCTCTCTGAAATACTCTGCTTTGATTGGTCAGATGGCCCAGTCTGTTGTGATTGGTCTACTCTGCTTTGATTGGTCAGATGGCCCAGTCTGTTGTGATTGGTCTACTCTGCTCTGATTGGTCAGATGGCCCAGTCTGTTGTGATTGGTCTACTCTGCTCTGATTGGTCAGATGGCCCAGTCTGTTGTGATTGGTCAACTCTGCTTTGGTTGGTCAGATGGCTCAGTCTGTTGTGATTGGTCTACTCTGCTCTGATTGGTCAGATGGTTCAGTCTGTTGTGATTGGTCTACTCTGCTCTGATTGGTCAGATGACCCAGTCTGTTGTGATAGGTCTACTCTGCTTTGATTGGTCAGATGACCCAGTCTGTTGTGATTGGTCTACTCTGCTCTGATTGGTCAGATGGCCCAGTCTGTTGTGATTGGTCAACTCTGCTTTGGTTGGTCAGATGGCTCAGTCTGTTGTGATTGGTCTACTCTGCTCTGATTGGTCAGATGGCCCAGTCTGTTGTGATTGGTCAACTCTGCTTTGGTTGGTCAGATGGCTCAGTCTGTTGTGATTGGTCTACTCTGCTCTGATTGGTCAGATGGTTCAGTCTGTTGTGATTGGTCTAATCTGCTCTGATTGGTCAGATGACCCAGTCTGTTGTGATAGGTCTACTCTGCTCTGATTGGTCAGATGACCCAGTCTGTTGTGATTGGTCTACTCTGCTCTGATTGGTCAGATGGTTCAGTCTGTTGTGATTGGTCTACTCTGCTCTGATTGGTCAGATGACCCAGTCTGTTGGGATAGGTCTACTCTGCTTTGATTGGTCAGATGACCCAGTCTGTTGTGATTGGTCTACTCTGCTCTGATTGGTCAGATGACCCAGTCTGTTGTGATTGGTCTACTCTGCTCTGATTGGTCAGATGGTTCAGTCTGTTGTGATTGGTCTACTCTGCTCTGATTGGTCAGATGACCCAGTCTGTTGTGATTGGTCTACTCTGCTTTGATTGGTCAGATGACCCAGTCTGTTGTGATTGGTCTACTCTGCTCTGATTGGTCAGATGACCCAGTCTGTTGTGATTGGTCTACTCTGCTTTGATTGGTCAGATGGCCCAGTCTGTTGTGATTGGTCTACTCTGCTTTGATTGGTCAGATGGCCCAGTCTGTTGTGATTGGTCTGCTCTGCTCTGATTGGTCAGATGGCCCAGTCTGTTTTCTGTACCAATTCCAGCGCGAGTCTCATCCTTTTGAAGTGCATCAATGTGGATTCACAGAAAACAGTGTCTCGACATGAACAACAAGAATGAAACTCTTCCAGTCTCAGCTAAAACTACAGTGTTTGAGGGACAAAGCAGACGCTGTTCACCATCAGCCAATGAAGATCAGAGGCTGGCATTATACAAATTTGTTACTTTGTTAAGTAGGAAAGTCAAAGTAAGTGAGTCTGGAATTACTGACAACTTGTTTCAGAGTCGAATTTGATCTTTAAAACTATACATATTCACTTTTATATGTTTTTGTGTTTTGTAGGACCTTTTATATCCATGAACAGTGAGATTACACACAACATGAAAGGTAATATTCGGAAAAGCATAATGGGGCACTTAAAAATTTAATTATATTAAAAATTATAATAAAATAATATAAAATAATTAAATTTATCTAAATATGAACATATTTATTATATATATATATATATATTTATATTTAAATATTACAATAACAAAAGTATTAAATAATATTAATGCAAGTATAATGTCTCAACGAGGTCAAACAGTTCCTTTCTAGTCATAACAAGTAGACTTTACATTTCAGGACTGCAGTAGTAAAGATGAAAAGCTGCGATACCTGCGGGTCCGCTAACCTTCCCAGGTCGGGATAAAGGTAGAACTGGATCCCACGGGACGCTCCTGGCAGCGTGACTCCTCTGATCAGTAAAATCAGCAGCATCGCATACGGGAAGGTCGCAGTGAAGTACACCACCTGTTGGGGGACAGCAAAACAAAAAGGTACATCATTTTCAAAGTCTGCTTTATAATTTTAATGAACTGATGGGGCAAAACTTGAAAGAAACCAACATGTACCTTGCCGGTGGATTTGACGCCTTTCCAGATGCAGAAATAACACATAACCCAGGCCAACAGCAGACAGAGGACCAGATCCCAGTGCAGCGTTCCCATCTCCTCCATCCCAGAGGAGATCCGTAAAACCCTCCGTCTACAGAGACACAGACAAATCAGCTGGAGTCTCCTTCAAATCACGCTTTCTTGGGCAGTTGGACAAGTTTCAGGATCAGGTGGCATAAACTTGGAATAGTTAGCCTGCTAGAAAGCAGGTTTTGCTGATTTTCTAATAAAGAATGGACAAGTTTATGTTTGATTTATCCTGAATTTTAAAGTCAAGAAACTTGAAGGTATTCAAGCAAAACATGTTTGAAGAAATGCAAAAATAGCTTAAAGGAATACGCCGACTTTTTGGGACTTTAGCTCATTCCCTGTATCCCCCAGAGTTAGATAAGTCCACACACACCCTTCTCATCTCCGTGAGTGCTGTAGCTCTGTCTGACGCACCCACCGCTAGCCTAGCTTAGCACAAAGACTGGAGGTAAACGGCTCCAGCTAGCATACTGCTCCCAATATGTGACAAAATAATGCTAGCTGGAGCCGTTTACCTCCAGTCTTTGTGCTAAGCTAGGCTAGCGGTGGGTGCGTCAGCTAAAGCTAAAGTCCCAAAAAGTCGCCGTGTTCCTTTAAAGCCAAAGTAGCTTGACATCTGAGGTATTCTGAGATCTAAAAAGTACAACCAGCCCCATCTAACAGGGAACGTTCTTCCAGGAACATTAATAGAACGTTCATTCAAAGTGATCTGTTCCTGGAATGTTTTCTTTTAAATGTTGCATGTTTTAGAATGTTCAAAGAACTTTCAAAAGTGACATTCCAATAATGTTTGCACAATGACAAAATGGAATGTTAGAGTAAGAAAGAAGATGCAGGACATTGAAGATGCTTGTAAAAACGTACTCCCAAAACTCGATCACAGGCGATGTTGCGTTTTCAAGGTGACTTTGGTCAATGGAATCATTTCGTCTTTGGAATTCCATGCAGGAATCTGTGGAAAACGACAGGAATCTCTGGATTGTTGTTCTGGATCTATGCATTTCTGGAGTGAATTCATGTTAACATGCGTCACCTGTGTTCCAGGTGTTGTTGCAGGACGACCACGGCAGATCCCAGGTGAAGGAGAAGGACAGATAAAATATTCCCCAGGCCAAAACTATGATATAGTAGAAGTTCAGCAGAGCCACAATCACCTGAGTGGCGTATCCGATGCCTACAGTCGAGAAAGACCGATCGATCGTGAGTCGAATCACTTCATGATTTTTAAATAGAATCAAAATCAGTGTTTTTAGAGCAAACTAAAACAACTAAAATCATTTTCTGTAATTGAAATAAAGCTGGAATAAAATAAAATGTTGCCCTGTAACTGTAATAAAATAAGCACTAAAACTACTTAAATTAAAACTAAAACAAAAAAATAATTATTATATTTTTTAATAAAAATACAAAAAATGGCAAAAGCACATAAAACGTCTATAACCAGGACTAAAATGAAAGCTGAAAATATATAAATAAATGTAAAATACTATAACCGTATATAAATAATATAGAAACTAAATACTAAATATTTTGTGGTATTATTTTATTACAATGAATATTAATTGAACAGATTATGTAAAAGCTACAACATTGTTCTACAATTTTAATGGAAAAAATTATAAATTCTCCTGCTACTGTTTGTACTATGCTAATTACGGTAGTTTATATTTTACCTTATATATGCTGAAAAAAAATGGCGTAGGATTTAATTTGAAACAATTCTCACTCATAAATCACTAGTAAATTTCACAAATAATTATGAAGAAACGCCATTGAATTAAAACTAAAAATATTTTCTTGTAAAATGTCTTATGCCAATAATCTGTTTTATTTACAAAATTCGATTATTTTTTACAGTGTATCTAACAGCAACAATTTTTATTTTATTTTTCATTGCTTCTTGAAATCTTCAAATAACTAACATGTGGAGTTATATTGAAAGGGTTCAGACGAGAACTGATGCTTGACCTTCAAACAGCGGGCTGATCTTCCTCCAGCATGTGATTCCTCCCTGGCTGGTGAACTGACCCAGGGAGATCTCCAGGAAAAACACGGGAATGCCGCAGGTGAAGAGGAAGATCAGGTAGGGAATGAAAAACGCACCTGGAAGAGGATAAAGACATCGATCATGAGGAGAACCTGAGCAGTTTTGAGACTCTAGAGGAAAAGCGTGTGATTACTGCACAGTAAAAAACCTTGGGTTATTCTTTTAACCCAACCGCTGGTTTACGCATGTTGGGTCATTATGTTGGGTTATCTTTCAAATGTGTTGGGTCATTTGTTTACGTCATTGGGTTATTTTAACCCAACAATATTAAGTGAGTGCATGGGCTCTTTTTCTCAGGAGAAACATCAGACGACTTCAGCGAACGTTCGAAATGTTCCCAAAGGCCCAAACGTCTCGGTATGGACTCACGCTATGAGCTGATCAAACAACAGCTGTGACCTTTCACCTTCTGAACTGGTAACACTTTCATCAGGCCAACTGTCGGATCAATAGGTCAGTTTCACAAACACCTGGCAAACGTTAAAAGCATTCGGGATCTAGACTGTGTTGATCTTTATCAAAGCCTATAGGATCCTCTACACCGCTATACGCTTTACAAACCGGTTTAGAGAAACACAGTGTAGACAAAAGTTATAATAAATAAATGATAAAAATCTAAATAAATACATTTACAAATAAATAAATACATTTGATTAAAATAAATATATATTTTTTTATAAAAAATGATAATAATAAAGTTTTTTTTTTAAATACATAAATAAATAATACATTATTAATAAATAAATTGATTAAATATACTGTATTTATTAATATTAAAATATTAAAATAAAGGAATAACATTTTATTTAAAAAAATAATAAATAAAGATTAAAATACATAACATCTGATTTAAATAAATAATAAATAATAAATTAATATATGTGATTTAAATAAATTGACTGATTACAATAAAAAATAAATTAAAAAAAATTAATTAAATTAGATTTAAATAAATAATGTAAATAAATTGTATTATGAATGTAATAATTAAATGTATTATTTATTTACATTTTTAAATAAATAGTACATCTAACAGTACAATAGTGAGTAGAAAAAATTCAATAATGTAAAAATAGAAAAATAAATCAAATTCGATTTAAATAATAAATATATGCATAATACATCTAACAGTACAATAACTAAATATTTAAAATAATAATAATAATAATAATAATATTTTAACATATTAATAATAGAGTATTAATTCAATCTTTATTCATGAAAATATATAGCTGCTTTTTTCCACATTGATGATCAGACTTGTGGTCCGTGGCATCTGAAAGATCTATCTTTATGTTAGATAATCTGATATATTTAAGTTAAGTGAGTCTGGATGTAGAGCAGGGAAGCGTTCAGACACGTCCCACATTCTCTCTTCTCTTCAGAGACTGGACAAACTCTCTTTCTCCCAGAGGTGTGTTAATGAGTCAGGGATTCTCCGATTACACAAGACTTCAATCAGCACTAACACTGGACTGATGTAACACTGTTTACCTGCTAAATCTCTGTAGAGTGAATCATAAAAGCTGATGGTGCAACGTCACACACGTGAACTTTTGAGACCTTATCTGATTATATCTGTCGGGACATGTACCATGATAATATATTTACAGTATATATTTTTAGACATGTATCATAGTAATGCCATGTTTTTAGACATATGCCATGATAATGCCTTAACTATTTTAGACATGTACCATGGTAATACCACATTTTTGAACGAGTAACATTACATTGTAATGTCATGTTTTTGGACATGCACCATCATAACACTTTGTTTTTTGGACATATACTATGTATACTGGAAACGCATGATTTTTTTTCGGACATGTACTATGTTTTTACTGGAAATTTACCATGGTAATACCCTGTTTTTGACATGTACCATGGTAAATAATATGCTTTTGGACATGTATCATGTTACAGTAATACCAATTTATGTACCATGATATTTATATGGAACTCCAATGTACTTCCTAAAGTACCATGGTAGTACTATGGTACTTTTTGATGAATTTATGTAATTTTTTTTATATTTACCATGGTAATACTATATTTTATTTGGCGATGTACCATTGCATAATGTGGATTTTTGGACATTGTATCATAGTAACTCCAGGTTTTTGCACATGCATGCAAGTATTTTTTGAGGTACATGATTATTATTCAGTATCATTCCTTCCTCCTCACCTCCACCGTTCTTATAGCAGAGATACGGGAAGCGCCACACGTTTCCCAGTCCGATGATTTCTCCGGCCACCGAGAGGATAAACTCCAGCTTGTTGCTCCACTGTCCTCGTTCTGTCATCTTCACCTCGGCGTGCGGGACGATCTCCAGCGGACGGTTTAGCCCGTTAGACGGGTCCATCTTGGTCGCGATCTCTTTCTCTCCTGTAGAAAGCATATAAAATAAAATCATATTTTAAAATATAAAAACGTGTTTTGAATAAACTCGTGACTGCTATGATGTGATCGAGACAAGAGTAGCACTGTTTAATGCAGTTATAATCACATGCAATTAATCATTTGTGGTTCTGTCAGGACAAATATCGTCAAATATGATTGACAATTAGCATACAGTGTGGATTGGCGGTATGGTTCTGTTCTGGGCGCATCCGTGCAGCAATAACCCCACTAAGGGTAAACAGAACAGAACCAACATGAATGTATGCAGATCAGTAATTCAAGATTTTAAAGTGCAACATAATTTGAGAATTTATTCTGATTCAGGGGGAACCAGAATGCCAAATCCTGACTGACGAGAGGTGGAGCTGGGGAGAGAGGAGGGTAATTAAGAAACACGATAGCTGCTGATAATAGTGAAGGAGCTTATATGTATACACTGAGAGGTGTCGTATTCCTATAGGTAGAGGATCAGCTGAGAGTATGCTTATGCGAGCTTGACTAACATGACCTGCCAGAACTTACGCTACGCTTGATTTATTTTGATCAATGAATGGTGTAATTAATTCAAACTAAATCTTTTAAACGATTGACAACAGTGTTTTCATTCATGGTAAAAGACCAAAAGTTATTACCTGGTAAAACATGAAGATACAAGGCCCGAACACACCCTTTCAGACCAGATCCTTTCATAAACCAGTCTGTGCACAAAAGCCCGGCTCTTTGTGTAAATGTGGTGAACCCACTCAATTCCATGCATATTATTGCATGTTTTGTCATGATGTCTGTAACCGTTGCATTCAGAAGCCACAAAACAAGTGATCTGTTGTGGCTTAATGCAAATACAGCATGTGAAAAAACTCACAAGGACATAAAGGCCCTTCACTGACCTTATATAAAATACATGTAGGCTTAAAAACACTCACATTGCAACACCTTTGCATAGCAACACACAAAAAACTCTTAGAGTTGAATGCTTTTGCAACTGCATAGCAATATTTTAACTCAAGACTCCTTAACAACCACATAGCAACAGCATAGCAACATAATAAAAACACTCAGGACTCCTTAACATCAACATAGCAACACCCTAGCAACAGCATAGCAACATAATAAAAACACTCAGGACTCCTTAACATCAACATAGCAACACCCTAGCAACACACAAAACAATACTTACTGTTAAATGCTTTTGCAACTGCATAGCAACATGTTAAAACACTCAAGACTCCTTGACAACTACATAGCAACACCCTAGCAACAGCATAGCAACATAATATAAACACTCATGACTCTGTAACAACCACATAGCAACACCCTAGCAACTGTGTAGCAACATGTTAAAACACTCAAGACTCCTTAACAACCACATAGCAACAGCCTAGCTACTGCCTAGCAACATGCAAAACAACACGTACTGTAGAATGATTTTGCAACTCCCTAGCAACATGTTAAAACCCTCAAGACTTTAACAAACACATGGCAATACCCTAGAAACTGCATAGCAACATGTTAAACACTCAAGACTCCTTAACATCCACATAGCAACACCTTAGCAACTGTATAGCAACACACAAAACAACTCCTGCCATAGAATGCATTTGCAACTGCATAGCAACATATTAAAACACTCAATACTCCTTAACAACCACATGGCAACCACCTTAGTAACTGCATAGCAACATGTTAAAAACACTCAAAACACCTTAACATTCACATAACAACACCCTAGCAACTACATAGCGATATGTTAAAACCCTCAAGACTCATTAACATCCACATAACAACACCCTAGCAACTGTATAGCAATAGCAACACACAAAACAACTCTTACTGTAGAACACTTTTGCAACTGCACAGCACATGTTAAAAAACACTCAGAAGACCTTAGCAATGACATAGCAACACCTTAGTAACTACATAGCAAAACACAAAACAACTCTTACAATAGAATACTTTTGCAGCTGCATAGCAACATGATAAAAACACTCAAGACTCCTTAACAACCACATAGAAAACTGGAAAGCAACATGTTCCAAAAACACTCAGGACACCTTAGCAACTGCATAGCAACACACTCAATTGGCTCTCAGGACAGCAATTATGTAAAAATTACTATGCATTACCATGTTATGTAAATGATGACAGAACTCACTATCCCATTCTGGAGAGCATTACTGGAGACAGCATCACATGACCAAATGCATGCCATGATAGTGACAGATCACACAAGCATTGTGGGATACGGCTACCCAACACCCAGCACTGCTGAAAAGACTCTCTCTGTGTGCGAAACAGAAGACTCCCTCACTGTGTTCATATCTGTCAGCTTATATTAACGAGTCGGACTCATCTGTGCGTTTCAGTAGTACAAATCAAAGACATTAAACAACTCTGTCATTTTTAAGCCGTAATGGCTTTCCTTCTTACGTGGAACACAAAAGGAGATGTTTTGCTGTATGTCCAGGCTATTGTACATCCAGTGAAAGAACTTTTTTGTCATTGTTTTAAATACATTTCAGCACTTTTTCACTGAACTTTGTACCCTGAACAACTCTTGGTGTGAGTCCTGAAACAAAACCAGCTTCAACACTGTAAAAAAATATTTTCATTATCTGTAATCACAACTTTTTTATCTTTTGTCAAATCAACTTAGATAATTAATGTGGTTCAGATAACTTAATATTTTGAGTTTCTATTGATTAAACCAATCTCCTTCATTGCATTAACTCAATTGTTTAATTACAATGAACTCAAATTTTTAAGGCAACCAGGTAACTTAAACCAACAATTCGTTTTTACAGTGAAGGAACCAGAATATACAAAGTTAATCAGAGTCAAACAAAGTCTGTTCAACATGCATGAGGTTTCAAACATGCTGGACGTCCCGCAGAGTCAGAGGCCTTGAGAATGTGCTCTTTTTCTTTTGCAGAAACAGGAGGGGGAAGTGCCAGTGTCACAGTCGTCAGTGAAAACCGAACAGCATTACCAGACTGGTATAAATAGACGCTTGCATTAACAAGACACCTGAAGGAATGAAGGACTGGCAGCGTGAGGCAGAACAGACTTCTGGTTTGTTTGGTAGATGAGACGGTTTGATCTCAGTTTACTGACGTTTTCACTCGGCCAGAGATGAGATCACACATTAGTCCTATAGAGCTGAGCTTCTGAGGGCCGTTTGCCCCTTAGGACGGAAAAGTGACAAACAAATCTCAATTGTTTCTCAATAATATTAGAAGGAGAGCAAATAGACTTTCTGTTTAAGTCTCCTGCCTCTCAGATTGTTCTCATCAGAAAAACACCACAAGTGACCTCAAGACTTTCATAGAACAGAAAATAGAAATGCTTCTCCTCAGTGGTACACGCTTGCATAAAACATACAGAACAAAGACAAAAATCTTTTTTAAAAATATAAATATTCTACCCTGGTAATCCAGAGTTCTCGCGAGAGCACAAGTTGAATTTGCTCAGCGAGTTACTCTGGTGTTGAGTAATGATGCTCATTAAATATGCCCTTGTATCCGAGCTGCACCAATCACATCGGGTTATCTGATATAGGCGGGCCAGAGGCGAGATGACGACAGCGCTGTGACGTCGAAGTCATTAGTAAACATTGCAAGATGGCTATGGATGAACACCAGTTGTTTGAAACGGCTTTGGCCGCTACAATGAACGAGTTAGACTTGGCTTTTTATCTAAAAGACGAACAGAAGACGGCGCTCGAATCGTTCCTTTGCAAGAAGGGCGTTTCTGCTGTTTTGCCGACCGGATATGGTAAGAGTCTAATCTACCGGTTAGCTCTGCTGGTAGCTAAGCGATAACTTGTTGTGATTGGTCGTAGTGTTATTATAACTCAACACTCTCAGAAAAAAAGGTACGAAAGCTGTCACTGGGGCTGTACCTTTTCAAAAGGTACACTTTTGTTCCTTTTAGGTACTAATTTGTCCCTTTTAGGTACTAATATGTACCATTAAGGTACCAATATGCACCCTTTAGGTACAAAAATGTACCTTTTAAAAAGGCACAGTCCCAGTGACAGCTTTCGTACCTTTTTTTCTGAGAGTTAATATGTATATTCGCCCCGTTATAAATTCTGACGCAGTTCAGAATAGATCTCAAAAACATGTCAATCATGCTCAGATTTTCAACAATACCAAACTCTGCAATCAAAACAGATTTATGCCGGAAAAAAAAAACTCTTTAGTATCTCAATCATTTCTCCTAGATCTCAAAGAGATTAAACAGAGACCAAACTGAGTTTCTGCTTCTCAGATTGTTCTCTTTTAGAAAAAACACAGTAAACCCTTTATACTTCAGGATTGATCTCAATAATGTCTCAAACTCTGCTCAGATTTCCCAAAGGAAAGAAGAACGGCACATAAATCTCTTTAATATCTCAACTGTTTCTGGACACTTTAATCAAATTAAACGGAGAGCAAATGGACTTGCTGAAGTCTCCTGCTTCTCAGATGTTTCTCCTGAGGAAAAACGCCCACTAATCTCATATATATAATCTCTAGCGTTTCAAAAGAGATCTCAAAAATGTCTCAAACTGTTCTCAGATTTCCCAAAGATACCAAAGAAAAAAACTCAACATAGATCTCTTTAAAATCTTGAACGTTTCTCGTAGGCACCAATAAGACGCAAACTGAAGTCTCCTGCTTTTCAGATGTTTCTCATGAGCAAAGAAACGCTTACTAGTCTCACCAACATATCATTTCTAGAGTTTCAAAAGAGATCTCAAAAGTTCCCCAAACTGTGCTCAGAATTCCCAAAGATACAAAAGTTAGGAAGCACGATGCACAGATCTCTTTAATATCTCGACTGTTTCTCCTAGTCAGCAATGAGATGCGGTTTCTCAAATGTTTCTCATGAGAAAAGAATCAGTTAATCTCACATATATCATCTGCAGAATTTCAAAAGAGAAGATTTCTCAGATTTCTCAAAGATACCAAAGAGAAACTCAACATAGACCTCTTTAATGTCTCGACTGTGTCTCGTTCACCAATAAGACACAAAACGACCCGCTGAAGTCTTCTGCTTCTCAGATGTTTCTCATGAGAAAAGAACCTGTTTAAAGGGGTGGTTGATTATGATTTCACTTTTCTAACTTTAGTTAGTGTGTAATGTTGCTGTTTGAGCATAAAAACATCTGCAAAGTTACGACGCTCAAAGTTCAAAGCAAAGGGAGATATTTGCTTTTAAAGAAATCACTTTTTAAGGACTTCAACAAACGGCTGGTAGAGACTACACCACATTCCTCCCGGGTTAGTGACATCACCAACCCTAAAATCTACATAAACCCCGCCCCCTGAACACGATTTGTAGATTATCAAGACAGAATATGCTAATCAATGACTAGAAGATAACTACACACAAGCTACATAAATTCATCAACTAACCATTCAGAAATGTTGTCTACATGTTGCCACTTCTTCTAGAGTATCTCCATCTTTCTGACTTCGGTTTGAACATAAAAGGCTAAAAGTTTTAGAAATTTTCAGTGCAGTGTGTGTGTGTGAGAGGTAATCTAAGTTGCTAGGGACACAAGCTGTTGAAGCTCCGCCCTCTGTGCCGGGAGCAGCAGCTCATTTGCATTTAAAGCAACGACTCAAAAACAGTGCGTTTTTGCTCACCTTCAAAAACGGACAATTTTAACATGCTATATAAAAATATCTGTGGGGTATTTTGAGCTAAAACTTCACACACACACTCTGGGGACATCATAGATTAATTTCACATCTTGTGAAAAGGGCATTAACCACCCCTTTAATCTCACATATATCAGTTACAGAGTTTCAAGAGATCTAAACATGTCTCAAACTCTGCTCACATTTCCCAAAGATACCAAATAAAAATTAAAACTCAACATAGATCTCCTTAATGTCTCATCTGTTTCTCCTAGACATAAATAAACGCAAACGGACCAGCTGAAGTCTCCCGCTTCTCCTGAGGGAAAAACCCTGCTAATCTCACATATATCATCTCTAGAGTTTCAAGAGATCTCAGATGTCTCAAACTCTGCTCAGAATTTCCAAACATGCAAAAGGAAAGAAGAACGGCACCTCTGTGATCTCAACTGTTTCTCCAAGACAGCAATGAGCTTAAAATGGCGAGCAAATGGACTTCAAAAGAGATCTCAGAAATGTCTCAAATTCTGCTCAGATTTCCCAATGATACCAAAAGAAAATGCACATAGATCACTTTAATATCTTAACTGTTTCTCTCCGACACATATGAGATGCAAACTGACCTTTTGAAGTCTCCTGCTTCTCAGTTGTTTCTCCTGAGAAAACGATTCCACTAATCTCACATTTTTCCTAACTAGAGTTTTCAAAAGAGATCTCAAAAATATCTCAAACTGTGCTCAAGATAATAAAAGTCTGCACTCAAAAGTGTCTCAAAATTATCTCAAAATCTCATGAGCTATGAAAGAGCAACATCTGAGCAATAAAATGTGTGACGTACGACTACGATTTGGAGTATGAGAAATAAGCTCTCGATGCAGGTTGATACTTGCAGGACAAATGAAAACGCAGTCTTTACAAAAGCTCACTTGAATCTCTGCCAGCTCAATAAATCTCTCAACTTGCTGACACAAAGCTGGAACTTACATGCAAAAAGATCCTCAAATAATCCTCATATTACGGCACAGTCAATGCGGGGCCAAACGCCATAGGAGCGTTCATATATCACACGCATGTGTCATTTAAGATCTTCAGCTTGGCAGCTTATTGTGTGGATTCTTCACTATTGAACTGATTTGTAAACATTTATTTCATGGGTGTAGCTGTTAACAATCTACAAATTGAAATTAATGAGTTTAATTTGTGCTTTTGCGGCTTATTGTTCAATTATACGAGCAGAATAACATATGTTGTGATGGGGTGTGTGGAAATCTGAATATGCAAGTGGGAAAATCCCAAAGGAATGAACTGCATAGCTGAAAACGTCTACATATATCACACAGTGGCAGATTTGTGTAGATTCACGACTGAAATTCCTCATGCATCTGCATTCGTTTTGACCACCTTTTTTACGCAAAGTGAAAAAAAAAATGAATTGCACATTTAGAATGAATGAAGTTGCTTTGCAGGCAATTGATTCTTCTTCTTTTAACTAAGTTTAGACACACTATTGTTATGGTGCTCATGATTTTACAACATTATGATCTAACAGCTTGAAATATGAAGTAATTCTATAAGTAAAAAATACATTTTATACACAAACATACACGTTTTTTTTAAATGTTTTTGAAAGAAATTACACTCAACAAGGCTGCATTTATTTGATCAAAAATACAGTAAAACTGTGAAACATTATTACAATGTGTTTTCTATGTGAATATACAGTAAAGTGTAATTTATTCCTGTGATCAAAGCTGTATTTTCAGCATCATTACTCCAGTCTTCAGTGTCACATGATCCTTCAGAAATCACTCTAATATGAGGATTTGATGATCAAGAAACATTTATGATTATTATCACTGTCATGCTGCTTCATATTTTTGTGGAAACCCTAATAAATGTTATTTTTCAGGATTGTTTGATGAATGGAAGTTCAAAAGAGCAGCATTTATTTAGTCTTTACTGTCACTTTTGGCCAATTTAATGCATCATTGATGAATAAAATTAGCCTATTCATTTCTTACTGGCTCCAAGCTTTTGAACAGTAGTGCAAATTGTGCATACATACTAAATGTCATTATAAAACTAATATTTTAGTGAAGGAAAAGCATCATGAATTGCTCATCACACACTTCAATAGTGTTTAAAAGCATTTCAGGATGAATGAGAAAAGTTGGAATCTAGACAAACAAGAAGCTTGACTATAAAAGAGCTGTTTTACATGCTTTGCTCCCAAACTTTTAGAGTTTTAGTTACTTCGCTATTATTCTAAAATGTAAATTAAAAAAATTAATTGGGTAACACTTTACAATAAGGTTCATTAGTTAACATTAGTTAATGTATTAACTAACATGAACTAACCATGAGCAATACATGTTACAGCATTTATTAATCTTTGTTAATGTTAGTTAATAAAAACAGTTGTTCATTGTTTGTTCATGTTAGTTCACAGTGCATTAACTAATGCTTACAAATACAACCTTTGATTTTGATAATGAATTAGTAAATGTTGAAATTAATATTAACTAAGATGAATTAATGCTGTAGGAGTATTGTTCATTATTAGTTCATGTTCACTAAGGTAGTTAGTTAACTAGGCTAACTAATGAACCTTATTGTGAAGTGTTACCCCAAAAAAAGTCAGTAATGAAAGACAGAAGCACTTCCACACTCCTGTCAGAGCCGTGCACGACAAAACTGCAACAACAATCAAGTTGCATGCTCATTGAAAAGATATTCCAACTGTTTATGAAGTAAAATAAGTCAAAACATGTTTGTGACACTACAAACTCCTTCTGGTTTTGATAAGAATCTACACAAGCATGCATGCGTTACTCTGAGTAAACATGAAACAGCACAAGAAAATCTGATAAACTCACCCTTCATCAGGATGTTGCAGGGCAAGTGTCCTGTATATTGTCAGGTTTTGCTCTATAATGTGAAGGCTTTCTGGTTTGGTGAATCCCGTCAGTCAGTCAGTCAGTCAGTCCTGGATGGTCTAAGTCCAACTCCTCCCTCTCGCTCCCATTCACAAAACACTGAGACCGTGAGGCTTTGACGGATTGCATAACGCGCTCTCTCTCTCTCTCTCTCTCTCTCTCTCTCTCTCTCTCTCTCTCTCCGCTGAAGGACACCAGAGAAAGGAAACATTATGGCTCGGTCTCAAAAGACCACCCGGATCACACCAGCTTCTCAACAAATGAACAAATGGGGTTCAGACTGAATCTCTAGAGGATCATGGGACATATGCTTATAAATTGGTTAAAAGCAGGCATGTTTTCATGTTGTATAAGAGACTTTTCTATTGGGATTTCTATTTTCTATTCCATATAAAGATATATCAGTATTTGTTTAGCCATTTTGCTAGAACTGCATGATTACACCACCCCACTGTGGTGAAAATCAAGCTTTTAATGTTGTTTATGTGTCTATGTGGTGTTTTTAATGTGCTTTAAGACAAACCATGTGTAAATTCATAAGTCGACACCATTGCTGAGTATATTCTCCTTAAAACTGCAGTGAACCAAAGACAGTCTCAAAAACATGCTTTGAAATCGCTGGTGTTTCTGAGGTCACAAACTACCTTGTAACCAATCAGATCAACGTGTGATCGTCAACTAGTGGCTCATTTGCATATTCATAGAACCGCGTATACTAAATGTGGCAAGTGTGTTGACTTACATTCATGCTATTTTAAGGCACGAAGACATTTTTTTCTAGGAAAATATGTTATTTTGGTGATCAAAGGTGAGTTTTAAAGGATAAAATTATTGACTGCAGGGGGACTTTAAAAGATTGCGATCTTTATTCAAACACCCACATGATATTATTCCTAAATGACAATGAATCGGCTCTGTCTATTAAACCTTTGACGAGTACAACCACAGCGAACATTCAGATCTGAGCCAGAGAGAGCCGTTGTCAACCACACAGAATCCTTATAGCTGTGTTACAAATATTTAAATTATCACAGAAATATAGGGATAAAAGTTTATAGTTCGGATATAAACACTGATGTCTATGTTAGCAATCTAAATAGAGCAAATCACCTTTTGAATGTAACTTGGAGCTTCAAATAAAGATTGTATCAATTACATCGTTACACCAGTAGGTGGCGACAAGAGACTGTTAAAATATGTATTTGTCACTGAATCATTCAAGTGATTTGTTCAAAAACGTTGATTCACCCAGTAATGAAACACGTGAAGTATTTACAAGTGCATCATAGAATCATTCACTCAACCCGATTAAAAAAAAAAATGAATTCAAATTTATTAAACAAAAACAATCGTGATTCTCAATTTATTTAGAACTGTGCAGCTATAGCAACAACAAACAGTGAACAAACACTCATAACACCTTATGCACCACATAGCAACACCCTGGCAACCACGCAGAATACACTAGCAACAATGCAGACCACCATAGCAACACCCTGGTAACCACGCAGAATACACTAGCAACAATCCAGATCACCATAGCAACACCCTGGTAAACAGGCAGAATACACTAGCAACAATCCAGATCACCATAGCAAACACCCTAAAAACACTCTGAAAAATGCCTTAACCAATTTCATAGAAGAACCCTGGAAATTCGCTCCGTGCACAAAATGGCGACCGTTGACGTTTCGAACTTGAGTGTGTGGGCCAGTACTTCCGGTGATCTGACAGCCAGAGCGGGAGACAGCAAGAGCGAGAGACAACAGCGACCGAGGTCCATTACCACAGCGATGTTTTTCACATTGAGTGTTTTTAGGATTCATGAGAGGTGACTTGCCTTTCAGAGGGTGACAGCCTCAGCACTTGATTGTTGTGTGCCGTTATGTACCATGTCGTCACGTTACTTATAACAGAGAAGTCAGCTTTCATGCATTCCCCGTTGACGCTGCAGAACAGGCATGAGTGGATACAGAAGATCCGGAGGGATGACTTCAACCCGACCAAATTTTTAAATGCATATCATTTTCAGTGCGTTTCTATGCTTTCTATTACTGCATTTATTTTGTGCAAGTGAGATGAGTAAAGACCATCTGTTTAATAAATCATTATCTGTCTGGTGTTTATATGCAGCACATACAGTATTTTACTATGAGTAAAATATACACAAACTTACCCATATTAAATTGTTTGTCGTACCATACAGTTAAAAATGTTAAATATGTGATAATAATATTGATCGAGCAATAGATGTAAGTAAAAACAGTAGTCAGATTAATGAATGAAATACAACTGTTCACGAACAGAAGATTGTATTTGACTCATGCTGCATACGCAATAACAATTATGCCTACTGTAAATGGGTCAATGACGTGACGGGTCTTTTTTTTTTGTCCAAAGGCCTTAATAATAATAAAAAACAAATATATAACATCCAAAGTATGTAAGGTAGTACAACTTGATCTCTTTTACTGAATCCAAAAGGTTTTAATTATATTATACTACATATAAAGGTATTTTAAAGATTTTGAAGTGTCAAAAAGTCATTCGGTAAAACCGATATAGTAAATATTTAAATGGAATAATATTGCTTTTAATAACTAAAGGAACTACAATAATACAAATACAAGGCTCTTTTTTTTTTTTACATTTCCCCTTTTCTCCTTTCCCTGTGCAATGTTTTACTTGAATATGTTGGAGTGTTTAGAGTAGTCCAATAAATGATTACATTTATGAGATCAGTGATAATTTGTTTTAATTTCTTCTGTGGTACACACTATATACTATCTCAACATCAATGTCAAATCCGTTTTTAACTTTCAAATCAGTGGTTAAACCAATGACTTTTTGGTGAGATTTTTTCCATCTTGTAAAAAATGACAAAAAACAGTGTTAATTGATTGTACAAACCACAAAATCTTAAACTAAAAAAAACTAAGTAAACTAAAAAATGGTTTCAAATATAGTTAAATCTCCATTCTATTTTTTTTTTACACTTTTAAAAACCTTATTCGTCAATGACCCAATAGAGTTATAACTACGATTAGAGTTGTTTGCATAAAATGCACCGTGAACATTCACATGTTTGCCCTGTGATAGGCTGCCTACAATTTATCTCCATAAATACTATTTTCTCAATTCTGCGCATATATTTTTACTTACATCAATCGCTCGATCAATATTATTATCACATATTTTGCATTTTTAACTGTAGGTACCACAAAAAAAATGTATGGGTAAGTTTGTGTATATTTTACACACGTAGAAAAATACTGTATGTGCTGCATATAAACACCAGACAGATAATGATTTATTAAACAGATGGTCTTTACTCATCTCACTTGCACAAAATAAATGCAGTAATAGAAAGCATAGAAACGCACAGGTGAAATACACTGAAAATTCTGCATTTAAAAATTTGGTCGGGTTGAAGTCACCCCTCCGGATCTTCTGTATCCACTCATGCCCGTTCCGCAGCGTCAACGGGGAATGCATGAAAGCTGACTTCTCTGTTATAACGTGACGACATGGTACATAACGGCACACAACAATCAAGTGCTGAGGCTGTCACCCTCTGAAAGGCAAGTCACCTCTCTTGAATCCTAAAAACACTCAATGTGAAAAATATCGCTGTGGTAATGGACCTCGGTCGCTGTTGTCTCCCGCTCTGGCTGTCAGATCACCGGAAGTTTTCACCGGAAGTACTGGCCCACACACTCAAGTTCGAAACGTCAACGGTCGCCATTTTGTGCACAGAGCGAATTCACCCTAGCAACACCCTAGCAACCATCTAGAACAATCTCACAGCCACACAGAAGTGCATTAAAAACCACTCTGAAGACCTTTAGCAAGTGCATAGCAACGCAGTGGTAACCTCCCAAATACCCTAGCAACAACAAAGAACACTAAAAACATTCAGAATACATTAGTAACAGCATAGCAATGCCCTGGCAACCACCCAGCAATGTTCTAACAACAACTTCGAACACCCTAACGACCACATAGCAATGCAAGCACCCTCACAAACCTGTGAATGCACTGTTTTCGATGTATTATTGATACTTTTGATGTTTTTCTTTTAATTCAGTTTGTCTGTGCATTCAAAATGGTTTGCTCATTCATCCATTCCTTTCTTTTCTCTTTCTTTGTGTCTTCAGTCGTTCCCTGCATACTGATGCTCCAGGAAGAGTGTTTTTCTTCCCAGCGACTCAATGATGCTCATTTAGGAGAATAAACCAAGCATTTCGCTCTCGCAGAAGACAGTTTTACGGCTCAGATGCTGCTCTTTCACAGCTCGGGAGATTTAATGGAGATCTCGGTGATATTTCATTACGGCTTTCAACTAATCTCAGGTTTTTCTTCTAAAATTCATAAAAACAAAGGCAAATGAGTCACTAGTTGTCATCCAGTAAGATATAGAGCTATAAAATTAACGTGGAGCAGCTTAGATTATTTGATGAGAAATATTTCAATAGTTCAAATCGAGACCCTTTTTTAAGTATACAAGTATATTTTTTAAGTATACTAATATCAGCGTACTAGTACTATACTTGTAAGTGTACTAGTTCAATACTTGGGACTAAATTGGCCAACATTTTAGTGTATAAAAGTACACTTTTAAGTGTACTTTAAGTAGTAAACTAAGTACACAACTAGTTTTTCTATGTATACTGCAACAAGTGAACTTATAGTTATACTGATAGTTTGCTAGTCAAATACTTGTAATACATTTTTTTAGTTTATAAAAGTGCAATTTGAAGTATACTCTCAGTAGATTAATAGTTTTAGACTGCAAGTATACTTGTAAGTAATATCAGCATACTATACTTTGTAAGTGTACTATTTCAATACTTGGGACTAAATTGGCCAACATTTTAGTGAACAAAAGTACACTTTTAAGTGTACTTTAAGTAGTAAACTAAGTACACAACTAGTTTTTTCTATGTATACTGCAACAAGTGAACTTATAGTTATACTGATATATAGTTTGCTAGTCAAATAGGCTACTTGTAATACATTGTTTTAGTTTATGAAAGTGCAATTCGAAGTATACTCTCAGTAGATTAATAGTTTTAGACTGCAAGTATACTTGTAAGTGTCCTTTAAGTGAAATTAACATACTTAAAGTTTACTATTTATATATTATTTATGCACTTTAAGTATACTATGTTCCTATTCCTATTTATACTTGCAAATTTGAAGTAAATTCCTATGTGCACTTCACAAAAATTCACATAGTCAGAATTAGATGTGTTTCTTTATAAATCAATATTTTCACACAATGTAAGTTTATAACAGTATGTAAAACTAAGTGTTTAATAGGCTACTCAATCAAAAGAGTAAACACAACTACAAGCCAAGTATACTTAGTATACTTGATTTACTTTACATGTAGTACATGTATAGACCAATACTTTCTGTCAGTATAAATCAAGTATACTTGAGTGTAATTTTAAGTATATTTCTGATAAGTACATAAAAAGTAGACTGAAAGTACTTTTAGTGTATAAGAAGCATACTAATAGCACACTTATTTGTGAATCTCTGACTTCTGATTGCAGACGTTTGTGTAAATGTGAGCAGAAAGTTTGAGACACATGTGAGATTACTGGTGTGTGTTTTTCTCAGGAGAAACATCCGAGATTTCAGCAAGTCCATTTGCTGGCCATTAATCGTCTTGTTGTCTAAGTGAAGCGGGCAGCTGCACATGTTCCTTTATGCGACTTTAACAGCGTTTGGACACTGAACTATGCTAGAGGTGATCCGTCAGTGAAAGTACTCAGGGTTCCCTTTCACAACGTCTCGTTCTCTCTCTCAGGAAACAAGGCTACTTTAGCCAGAGACGTTCTCCGGGTCCAGCATGTTGATGCTACAGGACAGCACTTTATATCTGTTTGATGCTCGCCTTCTTCTCAAAAAGTTGATGTACCGGTAGTTCTGTACATTTTGCTTTTGACAAACCTAAAGAATATCTTGCATGTATAACCATCACATCTATACTCAAAGTGTACAGTATTGTTACAGGGGATCATGTCTAGTGCACTTCACCTCAAAAATAAATGAATAATAAATTAAATTTGGATTTTTGCATGATGAAATTTGTAGACAGTAAGATTGATAACCATTTTTGACATTTTGCTATAAATATTTTCTAATGTTTTCACTTATATTTAACAGCTCTTTGATATCAAGTCTGTATTTATTTGACATTTAAAATATTTGTTTATTTATTTAAAAACCATTTACTTAAACATTTATGTTAAAAATATAAATATTTATTTATTTAAAATGTATTTATATAAAAAAATTTGTGTGTAATTATTGACAAAAAAGTATTTATTTATTTAAAATAAAAATGTATTTATTTAAAATGGGAAAATATTTTAAATATTTAAAAATGCATGGGAAATTCTCACTATTGTAAAGCAAAGTCTCATTTCATAACTTTTTTACATTTAATTCATACTGCACTGAATTTATACAGATTTTTTATACAAAAATGTTAAATCAACTCTTTTGAGTGTTTTAAAGTTAAAAATATACCGAGAATAAAACACACACACACACAAAAAATGCATTGCATTAAATAAAATAAGGCTCTCAAAAATAATGCCACAATGCAACAAATTAAATCAAAATATATTTTAATATTTTTTTCTTTCAATTTTGGGCTGAGATTTAGCCTGGATGTTTTATTAGTGAGTATTTCTCATTCCCAACATGCATATTCTTTTCGGACCCTGAGTTCATACAGTAGGAAATACAGTAATTTAGGTCTCCAATTAGGTTATAGTGTATTGCAATATGCCGACTATTATCATCACATGTTCTGAAGGATGTTTACAGATTATCCCTGCTCTCTGAGCATTTAATTACACACACATTCCTTCCTCGTCTGCTTTAAACAAGGAAAAAAGGGATCTTGTCTGAACTTATTGTTCCACACTGTGATTTTGAAACATTGAGCATCAATAAAGAGGAACTCTGAGATGTTTTTCCTTAAAGTTCTCCACATCACTTCCACAGGTCACTGGCTGCTCCGTCTCTCCCGTTTAACATCACCTCGTCTTAACCGGGACAGGAACGCTGTTAATTATGAGTTTGAGCATGCAGGGTCCCGTTGAGCACAGTTCACGGTTGTGCTGGGGTCCTAAAGACGCAGTGGGAGACTGCTTGCGTAAAAGATCCTGGCAGAGGGAAAACAGGACAGCAAGAAAGTGCTAGAGCGGCCTGAGCAGATGAGATGGGAATGCTGCTAAATTATGGGAAACTCACTATAGTGTCTCGAAGCAGCAGTGAATTTTACTTTCTTTGGGTCTGTTTACACGGCACCAGTTTCAACTAAAAAACATTTTATCGTTAATTTACACGAAAAACGGGATTTGTACATCGTTTACATGACAGCGATGTACAAAAACAGCTTTTTTCGTTGTCAAAATGATCCCGTTGAACGCTGTATTATTTATGCCAGGCCAGTAGGTGGCGATGATTTGCGTTTTTGTAGTTTACGATATCGTTTTCAAAAGTTTGCGTTTTCAGTCACCCAAAAAAGCATGTAAATGAATGGCCAAAACGCTTAAGAAGTTTTCTGTTTTTATTTGAAAACGCTGTCGTGTAAACACCCAAAGTGCAAGTGTTTGAAAACGATGCCGTTATCTACAAAAAGGCAAATCTGTGAGAACAGTGAACAGTGTGTTTAGTCTGTGTGTTTCTTTACATAGTCACATCGCCATCTACTGACCTGGCAGCAGAATACAGCGTTTTTAGTCGTTTTCACGGATCATTGTGAACTTGGATCGTTTTGAGAAAAACGTTTCCGTTTTTAGTACATTGTTGTCATGAAAACATACCATAAATGTATGTACAAAAAAACCACACACACACACATGCAAATGCAACAGTAATTACATTCGAGGAACGTTCTCAGAACTTTGACTAACATTCTAACAAGGTTCTCTCAAAGTTATGAACAAACGTTCATCCAGTAGAACATTCATTTTTAGAGGTATCTGTTCTTAAATAATGTTCTCCAAATAACAGTTAAACAGTATGCATACATAGGCCTAGTTCATGATGTTTTTTTTTTTCCTGAAACAATTGAGTTGGATATTTATCTAACATTTTTAAATGTATCACTTGTTTCAGAACGTTCAGAGAACATTCAAAAGTAACATTCCATTAATGTTTGAAAATTAAATGGAATGTTCCCAAAAATGTTATTAAAACATTTTTTTTTTTTTTTTTTACTGGACGTTCAGAGAACATTAAGAAAAAAAACGTTTTCATAACTAGGAATGTTAGCAAAATTTTCATAGAAAATATAGGCCTACTTGTTAGCTGGGATATAGTTCTAAATTAAAAATCATAGCAAATATCACAACACATCTATAATGATAACGGCACAGAGGAACGACATCAACAACTTGTCCAGCTGATTAAAAAAAAAAAAAAAAAAAAACGAAAAAAAAAACAATGACAGCCAATCAGAGTTCTGCTTTAAAGAGCTCGAGCATTTAAAGAGACAGACGGCAAAACTGCAATATATAACCGATATATATATATATATACATATACGATAATGTCCACTGGTTTCGGATGCATGTTCCCTCAAATAGTGCCCTACTAACGGTATGGGGGTGTTTTCCAAGGGTGCAGGGATTTGTATTATTTTGAAGTACCCCCGGACGCCGCCATTGGCTAGCGGAACCCCACCTGCAGTTAGCATCCCATTGACTCCCATTCATTTTGGCGTCACTTTGACAGCGAATAACTTCACATCTGAGGCGTTTAAAGACTCCATTTGTCCATTATTTATTTCTAAAGAAACACGACAATGTATAAAATGCTCCATCACCTTGTATCTTACGTTATGGCCCTGTAGAAGCAGTTTTTGTAAAAGTAGGCTAACGATTGCGTCACAGCCACGCGACTCTCTGTCGCACAGTAGAGAATTACCGTATGGACAGGAGGAGAAGCTCGCGGGCAATCGGGAGGACGTCGAGGCAAAATGACAAAGTAATTAATCAGAACACCTACAAAAAGTTTCTCCTGCTCCAAGATCATGGACAGCTCCTACTCACGCTCTCCGTCTCTGCGAGTTTCGGAAGGTAATGATTCAGATTGATCTTGGCACAGCTACTAGAAGACAGACGGTTTGCTCACGTCACATCTACGTCGTCGAGCTCGGTTTGAGTCTGCGCAGTACGCTGGACCCCCAGGAAGTAAGATTTTCTAATTGGCTTCACTTTGTCTCCGTTGAATCCAATGGGGTCGCTGTGTCCATTTCTTTTACTGTCTACTCTATGGTGTTTTCAGACACATCCCATGTTTTTCAACACTGTCCTGAAAGTGTGTGTCAAATGAGATCAACAGGGACCTCTAGTGTGGAACTACAGCATTACAGCCCAGAGTCACCAGTGTCCTAATTCATTATTCATGATCTATAATGAGACAAACAGAATTTTCTGATTTATATGAGTCTACACACACACACACACACGCACGCACACGCACACGCACACACACACACACACACACACACACACACACACACACACACACACACACACACACACACACACACACACACACACACACACACACACACACACACACACACACACACACACATATGCATCCTTATCATTTATGGGTAGCCTACTCCTTAACCTATACTTTATATGGTTAATAATAAACTCACAGTAATATTTAACTCAAGGTTAGGGGTTCAGTTATAATCTACAAATCCATAATACCATACCATAATCTGCCTGCATGTCCTCTTGTTGGTTCAGTTGTGTCCAGTCCGGCAACTGTTCAATACTGCCACAAGAGGGCAGAAGACTCATTGAGAATGTGTCCTGTTTAAAATAAGACCTTACAAAGTAGAACCATTTTCATTATAATTAGTGACACTGGAGGCTCCAGATGTGGCACGTCATGTGACTTACACTATCTATTTGAAATAAAAAATAACTTTAAATAAATTAATTTATAAATTTAAAATAGCCTACATGTTTTTAACAAATGCATATTGTTTAAAAATAAATTAAGATAAAACGTAAATAAATGCATAAAATAAATAAATATATACATTGTTGAATGCCTCAATAAATAATTTTTTATAGATATTTTCCCATTTTAAATAAATGCATTTTTATTTTAAATAAATAAATACTTTTTTAATAATTACACACAAAATAAGTATATAAATACATTTATATTTTTAACATAAATTTTTAAAGTAAATGTTTTTTAAATAAATAAATAAACAAATATTTTAAATATTTATTTTAAACAAATTCATTTAAAACATAATAAATAAATGTTTAAACAAATGAATAATGTATTTAAGTAAAATTTATTTTGAATAAATAAATACTTTTTAGATAATTACACATAAAATAAGTATAAAAAATATATATTTTTTTAAATTAACATTTTAAATTTTGTTTACATAAATGTTTAAATAAATATTTTAAAATAAATAAACAATAATTTTGTTTAAAAAAAATTAAATAAATGTTTAAATAAATGAACAATTTATGTATATAAATAAATACAGATACATTTTTACATAAATAAATGAACAATTTATGTATATAAATAAATACAGATACATTTTTTAAATAAATAAATAATATTTTTATTTAAATAAATACAATTTTATTTAAAATAAATAAATAAATACTTTTTAATAATTACACACAAAAAATAAATCAATATTTATAAATTTGACAGCCGGGGTCATGATGGCATAGAGCCGTTAACTTAAACTACTTTTAATGTTAAATAAGTTTTCTAAACTCTGACTAGGGTTCATAAGTCTATGGTTGTAACCAGCAGTCTGGCGTTGGTGTGATCGACCCACATCAGGCCTCTCAGAGGGGGGCACATCACAGGGCCCGACCCCACCGGGACCGACCCCACCGGGACCACATCAGGGGGGCACATCACAGGGCCCGACCCCACCGGGACCGACCCCACCGGGACCACATCAGGGGGGCACATCACAGGGCCCGACCCCACCGGGACCGACCCCACCGGGACCACATCAGGGGGGCACATCACAGGGCCCGACCCCACCGGGACCGACCCCACCGGGACCACATCAGGGGGGCACATCACAGGGCCCGACCCCACCGGGACCCAGCGAAGGGGACGTTTACGGCTCCTCTCACACCCGTCCCACCGCAGGCGGGTCTGAGAGGACGGTTTTATAACCGGTGCTGAGAGCAAACACATGTATCCCAAATGTTGCTGACATCCATCAGAGAGAGGCAATGAGGATCTGTGGGTATGAATATATATATATATATATATATATATATATATATATATATATATATATATACACATTTACAATGTGTTTTTAATACATTTATTAAAAATAAATAAATATGTATATGAATATATAAATATGTTATTATGCAAATAAGTATATACATTTTTTTTAATAAATAAAAGATTTTTGTATTTTGTGTAAATAAATAAATATTTTTTATTATTTTAAATAAATAATTTAAAATTAATATTTCAAAGATTTTTTTTTAAATAAATATTTTTAAAATAAATAAATATTTTAAATACATACTTATTGCAAATACATTTATAAGAAATAATATATACTTTATAAAATAAATAAATACATATACATTGAAATAAGTATATAAATACATTTATTAATGTAGTTATTTTATGTAATTTGTTTAAATAAAGACTTTTAAATTATTATATTATTATTATTATTATTATTTTAAGCTATTTTAAATAAGCAAATACTTGAAAACAATTAAATGCATAAAATAATAAATATTTTTAAAAACATAAAAATGTTTTAAATAAATATTTTTTGTAAATAAATACATTTATAATAAAAATACACAAAAAATTCAAATACAACATCCTACATTTCCCTCCCTCCCCTTTCTACATATCCCTTTCTATGTTATTGTTTTGATTTTGCTTTTTTCTCTGTTTACATGTGGACAGTTTTCATGGCATCTGTCAGTATATAGTTCATGTGAGCTTTGATATGTTCCTGGTATGATAAATAATAATAAAACATTTATCACACACACAAAAAAAAATACTTTAAAATAAATAAATCATTGCACTAAAATCTCTTTTACAGTTGCATGCCATGTTTTAATGTTACACAGGCGCAAACAATATGTGAGGGGGAAATCCGAGCGGCCGGTCACGTGATCTGGAGCGGCTCGCGGTCACGTGATCTGGAGCGGCTCTAGCGCAGTTGTTTAGTCTAGACCTCCTCTCTCTCAGTCTCATGCGGGGCTTTTTGTCTGCTCTGGCCTCTGGGATCGCTTTGGTTTTGTGGAAACATCTCTCTGGTGTTTAGATTTTACTCGAGCAAACGAGTACAAGCCCTGAGTGAAGTCATTCAGACTCAAACAAGCTGTCGAGGACAGAATCACTTCATCAGTGTATGACATCACACACACTTGTGTTTATTTAGTCTTTGGAGGATCAGAGGTTTATTAGACATGTATTAGACTATTGATCAAATGTTTGTGCACTGGCAAATGTTGTTTCATGCTTTACAGGGTTAATTAACCTTAATTTGTTATTGGTTCTATTTTAGTCAAGCTTAATCAATCTAATGGAGACTGTTTGATTTAAGCCACACTGTAATAATATATTCATAACGCATAGACATTGTTTTGTCTGTATTAATCGATTCATTACTAAGTTTTGTCTGAAATGCAGATTACTGTTGGTTATTTTATCTCAGTGTGCACTTACTGACCTCAGATCAGTCGAAGCCTGTGAAGCAGAAGTGGACGTGCGTGAGATTACCCATGATCCTCTGGGGCAGCAGTCGCTAGTGAAGAACTAGAGATGGAAATAATAGAGATTTATCATCATGCGTAACCAGACGCTCAGGCCAATCCAAACACTCTTCCTCTGGGATTGTAACTTTCCTTGCAAACAAACAGCAGGCCAAGACTAAGAGAGATAGAGCGAGCGTATAATAATCCAGAAGACACACTTATAAAACAGCAGATCTAATAAAGATATAAACTTGAGTCGTGCCGAAAGCTCTTGCAATGGATCAAATGCAACAGTGATTGTCCTCATAAAAAGGAATGATTGCACTTCTAATGGTTTATAGTGAGTGAAATCATGACAATTTAACTAAAAAAGGTGAAGAAGAGCTGCTACTATTAGATGAAATCCACTAAATGACAGATTTCTGGATTTCCTAAATTAAGGAGTAATATAAATGTGTAATATAATGTCAGATATTATGAAGATTTTATTTAGACTCTTAGTATTTTGACTAAATATTGTGTAAGCACTCATTTAAACAAATCAACTTAACATTTTAATCTTAATATTTTTTTCACTTTTTGAATTGTTCTATGGTGTGTGTGTGTGTGTGTGTGTGTGCGTGTGTCGCGTCAGTTTGAACTATTTTAATTAAATTATTGAAAAAATACAATCATTTAAATGATATACATATACAATTATACAAATTATACACAAAAATACAATCCTTTAAATTGTGTATATATATATACATACACAAACAATTTTAATTAAATTATTGTAAAAAATACAATCATTTAAATGATAAAATTAGTTATATTCATTAGGCCTATATTTTTTATTTTGTATTGTATTTTATTATATAATTGTTGTAATAATACAATCATTTAAACTGTATACATTTATTTTTTATATCTTTTTTATATTTACTATACATGTATACACAATTTTATTTGAATTAAAATGCAATCATTCAAATTTTATATACAATTAATATATATATATATAAATATATACAATTTTAATTAAATTGTTGTAATAATCCAATAATTTAAACTCTATATATATTTATTTATTTATTTATATTTATTACACATGTATATACACAATTTTTATTTAAATAAAAAATGCAATCATTGGAATTTTATATACAATTAATTAATTATATATATACAATTTTACTTAAATCATTGTAAAAACTACAATAATTTAAATTGTATATATATGTACATGCACAAATGCAAAAAAAATGTGGATGTATATATACGCAATAATAAAGTGAATGCATGCATAAATAAATAAATAAAAATAAATGCATGCATGCACTTTATTATATACAGCCACATTTTTTTGCATTTGTGTGTATACATATATATATATACAATTTAAATGATTCCTTCTGAGTCTCACAGTGGTTTGATTTCCAGGTAAAGTATCATCATTGACCAATAATACCAAACAAAAAAGTTGAGCACTATTGTAGATATTACTGTAATCAGGAAATAAAGCTGTTGCTTAACATCAGCTCTGCCTCCGTTCTGGCTCCTCGGGCCCTTTGAAAGCTGTCTGAGGGGTTTAAGTGTGTGTGCGGGGGTCTGAGGGGGTCGAGGCCCACCGCTGTGTGACACAGATAAGACCGGACGGACCCATTCGGAGTTCAAAAGAGATCCGGATCCCCCTGAGAGATTCCCGTCGTTTAAAGATGACCTCTGCCGGGCCATTTCCTTCTGAAAGCTTCAGTTCAGCTCAGCGCTGGGCCTCGTTAAACCCTTCATAAAGATAGCAGAGTGTGTGTGTGTGTGTGTGTGTGTGTGTGTGTGTGTGTGTGTGTGTGTGTGTGTGTGTGTCGCTTCAGTTGGGCTCACCGCTGGTCTTCGTTAAACCCTTCAGAGAAAGAGGAATAAAGACAGCAGAGCACTGAGAGAGTGTGTGTGTGTGTGTGTGTGTGTGTGTGTGTGTGTGTGTGTGTGTGTGTGTGTGTGTGTGTGTGTGTGTGTGTGTGTGTGTGTGAGTGAACTGGAGTCTGGGATCCATTACAGGGGCCCTTACAAGCTCATGTTTATTCATACACACACACACACACACTGAGATGCACACACACTCATACACACACACTGAGATGCACACACACTCATACACACACACACACTGAGATGCACACACACACACACACACTCACACAGGTTCAGGCTCTGAAGAGTTTCACCTGTCGGATGATGAGCTCCTCAGCT
>NC_138244.1:4567078-4577078 GCF_964197995.2 Scardinius erythrophthalmus
TACTGTAACTAAATTATGCATAATTACATGCATCAACCAAACCCCAATCCCTTACCCTATAGTAATGTAGTTTATTATTATTACACAGTACTTAAAGGGATACTTCACCTCTGGGAAGATGAATGTGTATTTAAAATAGGTCATTTAAGTAGAAGAAATGTGGAGAAATTTTTGAATTTGGAGCTTTCTAGACAGAGAAAAGCCAGAAAATGTATTTTTGGCTTATGTGGATGAAAGACAACAACTCCCAGAATGCACTTGCTTCGCTGCCTTAGGAGGCCACGCCTACCGGTTAGAGAGCACAGTTGAAAACAACAAGGCTAGCCTAAGTAAGTGATGAGTTTGCCAGGGATTTAGAGACCCAAAATGTCCGGGATCCGGCTTTAGCGTTCTACAGTCGCCATTCATCATGTTTACTGTGGCGAGCAGGACGAGGCTGACGGCCGCGGGAGAACGGCGCGAGGCCGGTGGCTTCATACTGAGACGCGCCGGGTCTCGCATCTCTCACGGAGGAGCGGGAATTTTCTTAGCAATGTTAAAACGCACATCAACCGATTACTTGTTTAGCGTTCATGTAAACACTACAGTCAGATTCACCGATCGGAATTAATTCAGTTAACGTTAGATTGAAACGAGAGGTGTGCATGGAAACAATGAATGGCGACCGCAGAACGCAAAAGCCGAATCCCGGACATTTTTAACAGTCTCGCCCGCCGGACAAGTCCGGGAAAAGGAAGATGGTAACCCCTACTTACTCAGCTTTCTCCTATTATTCAGCTTTCTCCACAGAACAAGAGCATGCTAGCTTAGCTTCCAAAGAAAGTTGGCTGACACTGTGTACATTCTGTGAGTGAGATCCCTCCCTCTATGGGCGGGTTGAAAACATGCGGAACAACGCCATCTACTGGCTGTAGTCTTTAGCCTCTGGACAGAAAATCCTCCGATGACGCAAAATGACGATTTTTGCGTCATCGGAGGATTTTTTCCAGACAAAAAATACATAAATCTCTTGTCTCAGGGGGATATGAGGGGGGAAAGCATGGTAATTCGAAAATACTACAGGTTTTCTACTAATACAAAGCTTAATGCTAAATCCTGAAGTAACCCTTTAAATGTATAATTACAGTGTAACACATTTAAAATAAAGTGTAACCAGTTTATTTTACAGAAACAGCTGCATTTGTCAGTATCTACTGTAGCCTACAGTAGAGCTATAATGCATGCACATTTCTTTTTTAATAACAATTATTGATGTTCTTCTGGATGACTTGTTTGATTTACTTGATTAGAATATAAAATTATATTTATTTAAATAAATCACATTTATATAAAAAATAATTATTTATTTTTATTTCATAGAATTGAACTTGTTCTCTATAAAATACTTTAAATCACAGCTATAATAAACCGACTGCAAATTTCTTTGTTAATAAAATTAATACGATTTTTCTGGATAACTGGTTTAATTTATTTGATGTAAATTCAACATTCATGTAAATAAATCAATATTTGTGCCTTTTTTATGGTTTACTGTTCTCAAATAAAATAAAATAAACGTGTGTATTAATGTGGAGAAATTACTGCTTATAAACCCCATTTGGCATTTCGATTACTGTGCAAACCTGAAGTAGAAGAGTCCAAAAGACTAATCTGCCAGAAATATTTTGCGTTTTGGCAGATGAAGGAAACCACAGGGAAATTAATGATCTGTTTGATCCAATCGAGTCCACTTGCGTCAGCTGATGGTTGTTTGGAAATGTTTTGGACTAGTTTTTATGGGCTTTAATCTTTGGGAGAGACTCAGACGTGTTTAACGGAGTTGAGCTGCCCTTCAGCGAATTACTTCATCCGCCAGACACTAAACATTATTCAGCATGAGTGGAAAATGGCTTGTGGGAAAAAACAAACAAGGGAGATGCAATCCAGACAGCTTTGAGCGGCATATCAAGACAAGATATTGATTGTGCAAGCTGAATAGAACAATGACTACGTCACAATGATGATTAAAAACAAATAAATCAATGAACACACACACAGAACCTCATCAGATTAAAAGTAGTCCAGATAGAGTCAGCAAAAAATGATGTTTTTTAGTACAAATATCTTAACCTTCTTAAAACAAGATTCCTTTACTTGAGATGCTAAATGACAAGATATTACGACTTATTTTCTGGAAATTAATGAATGAAAATGAAGCGAGTTTTTGCTGAAAACAAGAACAAATATCTGCGCCATCTGGAAAGTGGGCGTGGCATGAGCTAAGCTCATGAATATTAATTTTGTGATGCCATGATTTGCAAAGACAGACCTTTGTAGGTGGGAGAATAGAATGGAATGGAATAGAATAGAATAGGATGGGATGGGATGGAATAGAATGGGATGGGATGGGATGGAATGGAATGGAATGGAATGGAATAGACTAGACTAGACTAGACTAGACTAGAATAGAATAGAATAGAATAGAATAGAATAGAATAGAATAGAATAGAATAGAATAGAATAAAATGGAATGGAATAAAATGGGATGGAATGGAATGGAACAGAATAGAATAGGATGGGATGGGATGGAATGGAATAGAATGGGATGGGATGGAAGGGAATGGGATGGGATGGGATGGGATGGAATAGAATAGAATAGAATAGAATAGAATGAAATGGAATGGAATAAAATGGGATGGAATGGAATGGAATGGAATAGAATGGAATGGAATAAAATGGGATGGAATGGAATGGAATAAAATGGGATGGAATGGAATGGAATGGAACAGAATAGAATGGGATGGAATGGAATAACATGGAATAGAATAGAATGGAAAGGAATAGAATAGAATAGATTAGAATAGAATAGAATAGAGTAGAGAAGAGAAGAGTAGAATATAGAATAGAATAGAATAGAATAGAATAGAATAGAATAGAATAGAATAGAATAGAAATGTGTGCAAACCACATATCACATCCCGACACATCTTATCTCCTCCCTAATTAAAGTAAATGCTCTGAAACTGAGTAAAAACGAAAGGCCCCAGGCAGGACCAAGTCTCCCACCGAGCGTCCAGGAAGAGTCTTTATTCTTCGCCGCAGGGTTTGGGGCAGTAACATTTTTAAGGGGTTTTTCCATGTGTCGTCCATCCCTAATTGGAAAGAGGTCATGCCACCATCTGATTTCCACAGTTCAGGGTGTCTACGCGGACTTTAATATCCGTTTCCTTACAAAGAAACTCAACATTCAGCATATCACAGATTAAAAGGGGAGCAAATGGAGACTGAAATCTATAGAAATATATTGATTTATATTTAAAATAATGCAAAATACAGTTTTTTTTTCATGGCTGGAAAGAAATAAGGGTTACACTTTATTTTAAGGTGTCTGTGTTAAAGAGTAATTATACATTTAAGTACTGAGTAGTAATAATTAACTGTATGTTCTTACTATAGGGTTAGGGTTTAGTTTAGGGTTAGTTGCATATAATGCATAATTTATCATTATTACTATAGTAACTAAATGTAACACGTGTAACAACGACTCTTTAAAATACAAAGTGTTACCAAAATATGTATGGCTGGTAAACGTTCTTGACTTAACCACCATTTTGTATTTGGTTATAAATAAGGACATTTTTGGACCCTGTTCTCTTATTCTTTGCCAGCCATAGTGTCAAATCTATCGCTCACGATCGAACCACAAACCAGAGACTGTGCCAGAGACGAGCTAGTAAGAACGCTGAATCATTATAATTCATGATCTAAGCAGGGCAAGTCACGGCAAACCCGGTTTAACAGTGCAATCTAGTCAGACAGAGGCAGAGATGCTCTGACAGATTATTAACAACCTAAAACGCTTCAAATTTGTCGTAAAATGTTACAAAACTAGTTAACCTTTATTTATTTAACCAGGCAAGTCACTTTCTCAACTTTACTTTATTTTCAACGACAGTCTGGCTGGAGGATTAAAATCTCCTGAAAGACATACAGTCCTAACATATTACAGTACACACACACACACACACACACACACACACACACACACACACACACACACACACACGTATACATTCATTTAAAACATTCCCAAGCTGTGATAAAAACATTCTATTTTAACAATGTCTTTACTACCTTTCTGGGCCGGAAAGTTTCAATAACAGAGAAGCCTATGGAGGAGTGAGACAGCTCTCAGATTTAATCAGAAATATCTTAATTTGTGTTCTGAAGATGAACGAGAGTCTTACGGGGTTGGAACAACATGAGGGAGAGTAATTACTGACAGAGTTTACATTTTTGGGTGAACTATCCCTTTAACTGTAATCTGCATGTGTGTGTTGTGCGTAGATCCCGTCTCGCTGGACGACTGCTGTACGGATGGCAAGGACAGAGGCCAGGCGTCTCAGGACTGCACAAGTCTGCCGCTCATCTCTGAATCCCCAACCTGCAGGTTTGAACCACAACTTCAGCATTTCCACAGCAAATGCGTTAAACAACGATGAATCCGCTTTTTTAGTTCAGCAAGCCATCTAAACAAAAGCAAACAGAACCCATTATAGTCAGAGATGCTGTCTACGCAAACAGACGCAAACGGATCAAGTGCAATAAAATAAACACTTTTTTGCATGTTTTCTTTCCACTGGCCTGAAATGTATGGAAGCTTGTTACCGCCACAAAATAAAACATTTTAAAAGATAATTGCGACTTTTTATCTCACAATTGCGAGTTTACACGCAATTCTGACTTTATATCACACAATTCTGACTTTATATCACGCAATTCTGACTTTATATCTCACAATTGCGACTTTATTTCACGCAATTCTGACTTTATATCTCGCAATTCTGACTTTATATCTCGCAATTCTGATTTTATATCACACAATTGCGACTTTATTTCACGCAATTCTGACTTTATAACACGCAATTCTGACTTTATATCTCACAATTCTGACTTTATAACACGCAATTCTGACTTTATAACACGCAATTGCGACTTTATATCTCGCAATTCTGACTTTATATCACGCGATTCTGACTTTATATCACGCAATTCTGACTTTGTATCACGCAATTCTGACTTTATATCTCACAATTCTGACTTTATATCTCGCAATTCTGACTTTATATCTCGCAATTGACTTTATATCACGCAATTCTGACTTTATATCTCGCAATTGACTTTATTTCACGCAATTCTGACTTTATATCTCACAATTCTGACTTTATATCTCACAATTCTGACTTTATATTCACGCAATTCTGACTTTATATCTCGCAATTCTGACTTTATATCTCACAATTCTGACTTTATATCTCACAATTCTGACTTTATATCTCGCAATTCTGACTTTATATCACGCGATTCTGACTTTATATCTCGCAATTCTGACTTTATATTCACGCAATTCTGACTTTATATCTCGCAATTCTGACTTTATATCTCGCAATTCTGACTTTATATCACGCAATTCTGACTTTATATCTCGCAATTGACTTTATTTCACGCAATTCTGACTTTATATCTCACAATTCTGACTTTATATCTCACAATTCTGACTTTATATTCACGCAATTCTGACTTTGTATCACGCAATTCTGACTTTATATCTCACAATTCTGACTTTATATCTCGCAATTCTGACTTTATATCTCGCAATTCTGACTTTATATCACGCAATTCTGACTTTATATCTCGCAATTGACTTTATTTCACGCAATTCTGACTTTATATCTCACAATTCTGACTTTATATCTCACAATTCTGACTTTATATTCACGCAATTCTGACTTTATATCTCGCAATTCTGACTTTATATCTCGCAATTCTGACTTTATATCTCACAATTCTGACTTTATATCTCACAATTCTGACTTTATATCTCGCAATTCTGACTTTATATCACGCGATTCTGACTTTATATCTCACAATTCTGACTTTATATTCACGCAATTCTGACTTTATATCTCGCAATTCTGACTTTATATCTCACAATTCTGACTTTATATCTCACAATTCTGACTTTATATCTCGCAATTCTGACTTTATATCTCACAATTCTGACTTTATATCTCACAATTCTGACTTTATATCTCACAATTCTGACTTTATATCTCGCAATTCTGACTTTATATCACGCGATTCTGACTTTATATCACGCAATTCTGACTTTGTATCACGCAATTCTGACTTTATATCTCACAATTCTGACTTTATATCTCGCAATTCTGACTTTATATCTCGCAATTCTGACTTTATATCACGCAATTCTGACTTTATATCTCGCAATTGACTTTATTTCACGCAATTCTGACTTTATATCTCACAATTCTGACTTTATATCTCACAATTCTGACTTTATATTCACGCAATTCTGACTTTATATCTCACAATTCTGACTTTATATCATGCACTTCTGACTTTATAACATGCAATTGCGACTTTATTTCACGTAATTCTGACTTTATAACACGCAATTCTGACTTTATATCTCACAATTCTGACTTTATAACTCGCAATTCTGACTTTATATCTCACAATTCTGACTTTATATCTCGCAATTCTGACTTTATATCTCACAATTCTGACTTTATATCACGCGATTCTGACTTTATATCTCACAATTCTGACTTTATAACTCGCAATTCTGACTTTATATCTCACAATTCTGACTTTATATCTCGCAATTCTGACTTTATATCTCGCAATTCTGACTTTATATCACGTAATTCTGACTTTATATCACGCAATTCTGACTTTATAACACACAATTGCGACTTTATTTCACGCAATTCTGACTTTATATCTCGCAATTCTGACTTTATATCTCGCAATTCTGACTTTATATCTCGCAATTCTGACTTTATATCTCGCAATTCTGACTTTATATCTCGCAAATCTGACTTTATATCTCGCAATTCTGACTTTATATCACGCAATTCTGACTTTATATCACGCAATTCTGACTTTGTATCACGCAATTCTGACTTTATATCACGCAATTCTGACTTTATATCTCGCAATTGACTTTATTTCACGCAATTCTGACTTTATATCTCACAATTCTGACTTTATATCTCACAATTCTGACTTTATATTCACGCAATTCTGACTTTATATCTCACAATTCTGACTTTATATCTCACAATTCTGACTTTATATCTCACAATTCTGACTTTATATCTCGCAATTCTGACTTTATATCACGCGATTCTGACTTTATATCACGCAATTCTGACTTTGTATCACGCAATTCTGACTTTATATCTCACAATTCTGACTTTATATCTCGCAATTCTGACTTTATATCTCGCAATTCTGACTTTATATCACGCAATTCTGACTTTATATCTCACAATTCTGACTTTATATCTCGCAATTCTGACTTTATATCACGCAATTCTGACTTTATATCTCACAATTCTGACTTTATATTCACGCAATTCTGACTTTATATCTCACAATTCTGACTTTATATCATGCACTTCTGACTTTATAACATGCAATTGCGACTTTATTTCACGCAATTCTGACTTTATAACACGCAATTCTGACTTTATATCTCACAATTCTGACTTTATAACTCGCAATTCTGACTTTATATCTCACAATTCTGACTTTATATCTCGCAATTCTGACTTTATATCTCACAATTCTGACTTTATATCTCGCAATTCTGACTTTATATCTCACAATTCTGACTTTATAACTCGCAATTCTGACTTTATATCTCACAATTCTGACTTTATATCTCGCAATTCTGACTTTATATCTCGCAATTCTGACTTTATATCACGTAATTCTGACTTTATATCACGCAATTCTGACTTTATAACACACAATTGCGACTTTATTTCACGCAATTCTGACTTTATATCTCGCAATTCTGACTTTATATCTCGCAATTCTGACTTTATATCTCGCAATTCTGACTTTATATCTCGCAAATCTGACTTTATATCTCGCAATTCTGACTTTATATCACGCAATTCTGACTTTATAACACGCAATTGCGACTTTATTTCATGCAATTCTGACTTTATATCTCGCAATTCTGACTTTATATCTCGCAATTCTGACTTTATATCTCGCAATTCTGACTTTATATCTCGCAATTCTGACTTTATATCTCGCAATTCTGACTTATATCTCACAATTCTGACTTTATATCTCGCAATTCTGACTTTATATCTCGCAATTCTGACTTTATATCTCGCAATTCTGACTTTATATCTCGCAATTCAGACTTTATATCTCGCAATTCAGACTTTATATCTCGCAATTCTGACTTTATAACTCGCAATTCTGACTTTATATCTCACAATTCTGACTTTATATCTCGCAATTCTGACTTTATATCTCGCAATTCTGACTTTATATCACGCAATTCTGACTTTATATCTCGCAATTCTGACTTTATTTCACGCAATTCTGACTTTATATCTCGCAATTCTGACTTTATAACATGCAATTGCGACTTTATATCATGCAATTCTGACTTTATATCTCACAATTCTGACTTTATAACACGCAATTCTGACTTTATATCTCGCAATTCTGACTTTATATCTCGCAATTCTGACTTTATAACACGCAATTCTGACTTTATATCTCGCAATTCTGACTTTATATCTCGCAATTCTGACTTTATATCATGCAATTCTGACTTTATATCTCACAATTCTGACTTTATAACACGCAATTCTGACTTTATATCTCGCAATTCTGACTTTATATCTCGCAATTCTGACTTTATATCTCGCAATTCTGACTTTATATCTCGCAATTCTGACTTTATATCACTCAATTCTGACTTAATATCTCACAATTCTGACTTTATATCTCACAATTCTGACTTTATAACTCGCAATTCTGACTTTATATCTCACAATTCTGACTTTATATCTCGCAATTCTGACTTTATATCTCGCAATTCTGACTTTATATCTCGCAATTCTGACTTTATTTCACGCAATTCTGACTTTATATCTCGCAATTCTGACTTTATTTCACGCAATTCTGACTTTATATCTCGCAATTCTGACTTTATATCACGCAATTCTGACTTTATAACATGCAATTGCGACTTTATATCATGCAATTCTGACTTTATATCTCAATTCTGACTTTATAACACGCAATTCTGACTTTATATCTCGCAATTCTGACTTTATATCTCGCAATTCTGACTTTATAACACGCAATTCTGACTTTATATCTCGCAATTCTGACTTTATATCTCGCAATTCTGACTTTATATCATGCAATTCTGACTTTATATCTCACAATTCTGACTATAACACGCAATTCTGACTTTATATCTCGCAATTCTGACTTTATATCTCGCAATTCTGACTTTATATCTCGCAATTCTGACTTTATATCACTCAATTCTGACTTAATATCTCACAATTCTGACTTTATAACACGCAATTCTGACTTTATATCTCACAATTCTGACTTTATATCTCGCAACTCTGACTTTATATCACGCAATTCTGACTTTATAACATGCAATTGCGACTTTATATCATGCAATTCTGACTTTATATCTCACAATTCTGACTTTATAACACGCAATTCTGACTTTATATCTCGCAATTCTGACTTTATAACACGCAATTCTGACTTTATATCTCGCAATTCTGACTTTATATCTCGCAATTCTGACTTTATACCACGCAATTCTGACTTTATATCTAACAATTCTGACTTTATAACACGCAAATCTGACTTTATATCTCGCAATTCTGACTTTATAACACGCAATTCTGACTTTATATCACGCAATTCTGACTTTATATCTCACAATTCTGACTTTATATCTCACAATTCTGACTTTATATCTCGCAATTCTGACTTTATAACACGCAATTCTGACTTTATATCTCGCAATTCTGACTTTATATCTCGCAATTCTGACTTTATATCATGCAATTCTGACTTTATATCTCACAATTCTGACTATAACACGCAATTCTGACTTTATATCTCGCAATTCTGACTTTATATCTCGCAATTC
>NC_138244.1:4582078-4712078 GCF_964197995.2 Scardinius erythrophthalmus
AATTGACCCGCAAGTGAAGGATTTGTTACTTTTTTACATTTCAACCACAAAACTCCTTGAATCCATGTATTTTTTTGTGTGTGTATTCGTGATTCAAGTGCGACAAAAGTCCCTGATGAACACCCAATTTAAAAAGAAAAAGAAAAAATGAGTTACGGGTTAAAATGACCCGGCCTCAAGTCGCTCTAAAACTACATGACTTTCTTGGAAGTGCAATTTTTACAAAATAGCGACTCAAATCTCAGTCTGTTCCTGTCATATGACTTAAAGAAAGCTGTGATTACAGTGCACAAGTATGGACTACTTTATCATACTTTTATGCTGCTTTTTTTGTGCTTTTTTTGTCCGTTTTTTGCTTGAAATAATTTTTGCACTGCATTATTCTTTCCAGAATAAATCTCTGAACATTCATAAATCAAGATAGATTTACTAAAGATATTAATTCTTGTTAACTGAAAAATAAATCAAAATTAAGCAAGCTTATGCTTAAAACAAGAAATATCTGGCAGTTTGATCAGAAAAAATAAACTTATTTCAAAGGGAAAATGACATGTTTTCCACAGTCAGATTTATGCTTTTGCTCTGTAAAGATGATTTATCACCAACAATGTGCGTTTGAGTCCAAGATGAGTCTTTATCTGTTTCTGGGAAATCAGCCATGATGCTTATTGTCTGTCTTTCTCTCTGTCTCTGTCTCTCGCTATAAAGCCAAAACAATCTCTGTTACCTTAAATTATACGCTTATCTCTGTAAAGCTGCTTTGAAACAATCTACATTGTTAAAAGCGCTATATAAATGAAGATGACTTGACTTGACTTGACTAAGGATTTAGTCATTTTCAGATCAGATCATCAGAGATCTGGTGAAAGTAAAGAACGCACTTCTTTGTGTCTGTGTCTTGACTCAGTGAACCATCTCACTCTCTGCTCCCTACATAGTCAGCTGACTTCTAAGAAATAGAACCTTATAAGTAAGTGATTTGGAACGCTCTACACACTGCAATATAATGTGGAGCGCAAAAGATTATATATACTTTAATATAAACTTATATATATATGTATAATGTTTAATTTTAATATGTATGTTTAATATACTAAAATATGTGTGTGTATATATATATATATCTTCTGCAGATGTGCTGCGAGTGCTGTTCACTCGGCCGGGCGGCTCAGGAGCAAGGCCTGTCATGTGACCTGACGCTCGCCGTGGGGTACCAGTGCGGTGTGGTGTCCCGGGCCTGCTGTGTGGACCGCCTGCCCAACGCACTCACCAAACCCACACCGGGTGAGAAGAACAAACAAACACCACACTCTCATGACGGAAAACAGGGAAACAAACGAGTTGAAATCATCATGGTTATGACATCACAACCTTCCTTAAAGGGATAGTGCACCCAAAAATCCGTCTCCATTGAGTTTGTATTGTGTGAAGCTGCCTCCTTGTCATTTCTGACTCATAACAAAAAACAGAACAATGTCTAAAAGCTGCTATGTAACAAGGTGTACAGCAAACAAGCTAAAAAAGCCAGAAATAAGTTTTTATAAGCTGTCGACCCCAAAAAACTAGCGTTTAAAGGAGAACTCCGGTCAATTTTAACATTGAGCCCATTTTTTTGTACATTTGGAGTGCTGTCAATACAGAGAACAACGACAAAAATCGGTGTTGCCTACACCGAGTTATTCTATTTTTAAAATTTGCACCCTGTTGACTTCAATAGGGCAAGTACTAAACCTGCTTTTAGCCTCTTAACATCCTTGATGTGTCATTACAAGTGCACAGAAAATGTGAGTGATTCCTTCTGAGTGAACACGAGTGGATCTGACTGCAGTAGATGTGAAAGATATGTATAAAAATGATGTTATTTAAGCCAGCGCAAATACCTCTGTTTACATCCTGCTTTCGGGTGAAGTCCAAAGTAGTCGATTGCCGAGTTCACGCGCATAGGTTTAGTACCTATGATCACGCGCGTGAACTCGGCAATCGACTACTTTGGACTTCACCCGAAAGCAGGATGTAAACAGAGGACAGCACTCCAAATGTACAAAAAAAATGAGCTCAATGTTAAAATTGACCGGAGTTCTCCTTTAAGGACACAAAAGTGGATACAGGCAATAAGACGTGAAGTATCAGCTGGAAAGAATGGCTAAATTGTGGGATCCTGACTAAAAATACACTATGTGTGCAGTAAACATTTTATCACTGGTATGTCAAATATCCAAATATCTTTTTGATATATTATATTTCTGTAAGCCTTGCTATCCTGTTGCCGATTACGTTCCCCTCAGTGGGTGTGTCACTGTGTCATAAGTATTTATTTAAAGTGTTATCCACAATCGTAATCCAAATCCAGGCAAGGATCATATTAGTGATGTTACATTTGACACTGCAGCTTCAAAGCTTCAAACTTTTTGGAAGTTTTAAGTCCATTTACTAACATTTTTTTAAATATAATAATAAATAAATAAAATATAAGCCTATAAGCCTATGTTACATGATCATATATTCTGACACATAAACAGCATAGAATCCATAAGACCAACATTTGCTTGCATCAAGCAACTCTGTTGGAATTTTTATAATTAGAATTAATATAATTGTTACATTTATTTTATTGCCACACTTTAAAGGGATACTTCACCTCTGGGAAGATGAATGTGTATTTAAAATAGGTAATTTAAGTAGAAGAAATGTGAAGAAATTTTTTATATTTGGAGCTTTCTAGACTGAGAAAAGCCAGAAAATGTATTTTTGGCTTATGTGGATAAAAGACAACAACTCCCAGAATGCACTTGCTTCGCTGCCTTAGGAGGCCACGCCTACCGGTAAGAGTGCGCAGATGAAAACAACAAAGCTAGCCTACGTGATGAGTTTGCGAGGGATTTAGAGATCGTCCAAAATGTCCGGGATTCAGCTTTTGCGTTCTACAGTCGCCATTCATCATGTTTACAGTGGCGAGCAGGACAAGGCTGACGGCCGCGGGAGAACGGCGCGAGGCCGGTGGCGTCATTACTGAGACGCGCCGGGTCTCGCATCTCTCACGGAGGAGCGGGAATTTTCTTAGCAAGGGTAAAGCGCACATCAACCGATCACTTGTTTAGCGTTCATGTAAACACTACATTCAAATTCACCAATCGAAATGAATTCAGTTAGATTGAAAGGTGTGCATGTAAACAATGAATGGCGACCGCAGAAAGCAAAAGCTGAATCCCGGACATTTTGAACGATCTCGCCCGCCGGACAAGTCCGGGAAGAGGAGGATGGTTACTTACTCAGCTTTCTCCTACTATTCAGCTTTCTCCACAGAACAAGAGCCTGCAAGCTTAGCTTCCAAAGAAAGACGGCTGACATTGTGTACATTCTGAGTGAGATCCCTCCCTCTATGGGCGGGTTGAAAACATGCGGAACAACGCCTTCTACTGGCTGTAGTCTTTAGCCTCTGTCCAGAAAATCCTCCGATGACGCAAAATGACGATTTTTGCGTCATCGGAGGATTTTTTCCAGACAAAAAATACATAAATCTCTCGTCTCAGGGGGACATGAGGGTGGAAAGCAGGGTAATTCGAAAATACTACAGGTTTTCTACTAATACAAAGCTTAATGCTAAATCCTGAAGTAACCCTTTAATATGTGAATTATATTATCAGAAAACTGAACATTTAGCGTTGTCAGGCTTTTACTTGTGCTTAATGGATAAAACAACGGCTCTTCGGGTTTATGGCTGCTATAAATTTGACCTGCCACAAGATGGCGCCGTTTTCGACACTTTTGATGCTTCGAATCTCTTCCTGAAACATTCAGTGCTTCATGAGGCTTCATTTGCCTATCCCTAGATCATACACAAACAAACAAACAATTCAAACAATACCAGATAAAGGCTGAGGCAAAGAGGGAAATCCGAGGGGACAGGCAGAGAATCAAGAAAACCAGGAGAAACAGGATACAAACACGCTCAGAAATGCAGTGAGACACATACACAAGACTTCGCAGAGAATGAATGAGAAAACCAGGCTTATATGGGGTGAGCTAAACAAAACCAGGCTTATATGGGGTGAGCTAAACCAGATAATGAAACACAGGTGAATGTGATAATGGATGAAGAGTGCGGGCAGTGAGTTATGGGAAATGTAGTTTGTGAGGGAATGACATTAGTCTGGTGTGGAGTGCCCTCTGGTGGCTCTCAAGGGCACTCCAGCTGGTGACCGTTACAGGGTGCAAGTTAGTTCTCAGAGCAATATGACATGTTGTGCTCGGTTTCAATTGCCTGTATCCATTTTTGTGTCCTTAAACACTCGTTTTTTGGGGTCGACAGTTTATAAAAACGTACTTCTGTTTTTTTTATAGCTTGTTTGCTGTACACCTCGTCACATAGCAGCTTTCAGACAGTGTTTTGGTTTTTGTTATAAGTCGGAAATGACAAGGAAGCATCTTCACACAATACAAACTCAATGGAGACGGTAAGATTGCCCCCCCCTCCCCCCCGGTGTGGGCGTGGCCTAAATGCGCTGTCTCTATTACAGCAGAGAATGTCTAATAAGGGGAGAACTTCCACTCTCAGTAAACTTCCGGCTTCTGAACTGGCTGCAGTTCCACTCTGGCTCCACATGAGGGCGCTCACAGGACGAGTGCAGTTCCACTCTGGCTCCACATGAGGGCGCTCACAGGACGAGTGCAGTTCCACTCTGGCTCCACATGAGGGCGCTCACAGGACGAGTGCAGAATGAGTGGAGGTCTATGGCGCTATACCCCTCAAAATCCACTTTTCTCAGGATATAATTTTTTGTCTAGTAATTTTAATGTTGTATCCGAAAGGAGATGCAAAGAAATTACACATTGCTGGGTGTTAGATTTTTTAGAGTCACTTATTTGCTTTAAAAAGTCTTTTAAAATGTCAATGACGTCACACACATCGTACGACCAGAGATACTGCTTTACGGCAATTCTTATGGCGAAGAGTTTCTGTTTTGTTGTTTTAAAAGACCACGCCAAAAATACACACACACAAACACACACACGATGCCGTCAAGCGGTATCTCTGGTCGTAATCAGTCCTTCACTGACCAATCAGCGTTCATTAGCAGAATGCTAGCGTGTTATGGGCAACAACAACTCAACCTGTAAGAAATCGAAAGGACATAAGTACTCGTTCATTCAACTTTCGACCTATAACCCATGTTGAACTTGCAAAACCTACAATCAAATCTGAGATTTCTCAGCGGCAATCGGGTGAAAGAGACAAATTTAGCCGTCTAGCCCCATAGACTCCCATTCACTCTGCACTCATGGGCGATCGCCCCCAGTGGAGCTCTGGTGGAACTACAACCAACATTCGGTACAATAGGACTTAATAGGGAGTGGCCAGGCTCTCCGTAGACGGGCTCTGATTACAGTCTCAGTATAAATGGACTCTGCTGCCCTCTGGTGCCTCCGAGGAGCTCAAACTAAAGTTGTAATGCATTAACTAACTGTATGTGTTAAAATTACAGATTTACAACCTGATGCACCAAACACAGAGGACCTATGCAAAGGTATCTGGAACTATATGAGCCTATAAAGACATATAATCAAATGCATGATTGAGAGTTTTTCAAGTAATCTCATTAATGTTGTGTGTGTGTGTGTGTGTGTGTGTGTGTGTGTGTGTGTGTGTGTGTGTTTGCACTGAAGCTGCAGGCTGTGCTCAGCGTTGTGTTAACGGCACTTGTCTCTGTTCGGAGGGATACAAGCTGAAGGCGGATAAAAAAACCTGTGAAGGTCAGTGTGTGTCCACCTGTGAATGTACACATTTATTTAAACACACATCAGTCATGTGAGTCTGAGCGATCTCTCGCATTTACACTACACAGATCCGATCTTTTGACCTTATCGGATTTTTTGGTCCGCCTGTTTACATTCACTTTAGACAGGACTGGTATCCGATTTCTGTGTTTACATTTATTCCCACCCAAAATGATTTTCGGTGATCGTTTTACTATGCACATGGTAAACCCTGATTTTAAATGGCCGTGTAAAATTATTTCTATAATTCATGTCGGGTGCTCATGATTATTTGGCAGCATGGGCGAGATAACAGCTGTCATGACTCATGAATGTTTTGCAGCTTTATAGTCTGGAAATAATTTTTGTTTATCTCCAGCTCAGATCTAGAATTTTGAAGTGAAATAAAGTAGCGCTGTATATATATATATATATATATATTTTTTTTTTATGAATTAACTGGAGAGAGAGAGTGGGCGAGTGAGTAACCTAATAGTGAACCTTGTTTAATTAATAACTAGGAAGTTATCACCTCATTGCTTAGAAATATAAGGTAGCTTTCAGTAGCGAAGCTGTTTTAAATCACTGGCAGTGTGAATGAACCAAAATCAAACGAACCCGGGTCACTTTATCCGTGTATGTTCCGGAATCTCTGTGTGAACGCAGCCTCTGTGTCTCGACAGACATCAACGAGTGTTTGTTGGGCGCGCATCAGTGCCGTCCGGGCGAACGCTGCATCAACACACTCGGCTCGGCCCGGTGTCAGAGAGAGGTCAGCTGCGGGACGGGCTACGAGCTCACCGACTCCAACCAGTGCGAAGGTCAGACACACACACACACACACACACACACACACACACACACACACACACACACACAAACACACACACACACACACATTCACTCAGAACACATCAACCAGTGTGAAGGTCAGACACACACACACACACACACACACACACACACTCACACAGAACACACCAACCAGTGTGAAGGTCAGACACACACACACACACACACACACACACACACACACACACACACTCACTCAGAACACACCAACCAGTGTGAAGGTCAGACACACACACACTCACACAGAACACACTAACCAGTGTGAATGTCAGACACACACACACACACACACACACACACACACACACACACACACACACACACACACACTCAGAACACACCAACCAGTGTGAAGGTCAGACACACACACACACACACACACACACACACACACACACACACTCACTCAGAACACACCAACCAGTGTGAAGGTCAGACACACACACACACACACTCACTCAGAACACACCAACCAGTGTGAAGGTCAGACACACACACACACACACACACACACTCATTTAGAACACACCAACCAGTGCAAATAATATTTTAATAATATTCAATAATATAATTTTGTGATTATATAACAATATGATTATAAAAAAAACATTATTTTTTAAGATAATTATTATTACTAAATAAAAGTGTTAAACTAATAAAAAATATTACTATTATATTTCACTCTAAAATAATAAAAAAAATTAAGAAAAACATATTAATTTCACTTCATTTCACAAATGTAAAATTTACAATACTTATATTTATCTACATTTATTTTAAAATGTTAAAACTTTTATTTAGATGGAAAACTTGTGCTTTAACGCAGTTTTTATTTTACTCCATATTTATATTTAATGAAATCACAACTTTTCCAATTTGATTATTGTAGTAAGCCCCAGTGAACAGCGCAGCCCTATAACCTTCACATGTCCCTCATTAAAGTGAATTCTTCTTAATAATAATAATAATAAATGAATAAACAAAGATATAATGTGCACGTTTGCTGTTTCAGACATTGATGAGTGTGAGACGGGCACTCATAACTGCGCAGCCGAGATGGTGTGCCAGAACTCAGCCGGGTCTTTCCGCTGCCGACCCAGAATGCAGTGCGGCGAGGGATTCATTCAGGACGCTCTCGGCAGCTGCATCGGTGAGACAGTTTCAGTGACTAACGTTTTTGATAAACAATCTGATTGCTTTAGGTAAGCGCTCCATCCTCAGATGTAAATGTTTAATCTAAACCCATTTCAGTGGATGGAAGAATGACTTAACACTGTGTCCTAACCAGACGTGATGCGATAAGATTCCAGCGACAAATAATTTGTCTGTCTACACTAGATGTGACGCGACTGCGAGATGTGTAAAAATCAATCAAAACCCACAGCCAATCAGAACAGCATGTGGGCGGAGTCAGCCAATCAGAACAGCGTGTGGGCGGAGTCAGTCAGTCAGAACAGTGTGTGGGCCTAGTCAGCCAATCAGAACAGCATGTGGGCAGAGTCAGCCAATCAGAACAGCGTGTGGGCGGAGTCAGCCAATCAGAACAGCGTGTGGGCGGAGTCAGCCAATCAGAACAGCGTGTGGGCCTAGTCAGCCAATCAGAACAGCGTGTGGGAGGAGTCAGCCAATCAGAACAGCGTGTATCAACATGAAAACATATGTATGATTGTTGAATTGACCTATCTAAGCTCCGCCCCCCTTAGTTACTGTTGCTATCTCGGACAAACAAATGGTCTTACAATCACAGATATAAACCACACAAGAGTGTGTGAGTGTGTAAAAGCCCGTTACGCTCTTTAACGATGTGTGTTCTTGTGTGTGACAGATATAAACGAGTGTGTGAGTGTGACGGGCCCGTGTCCGGCGGGTCACATGTGCTTTAACACCGTCGGCTCCTTCACCTGCCAGAGACAGTCTGTGAACTGCGGTCGCGGATACCATCTGAACGCACAGGGAACTCGCTGCGTCGGTACACACACACACTCTCACATGTTCAATTCATGACCAGTCAGATCAAGCACTGCATTATAATGGTATTCAGAGAGAAAATACAATGTCAAGTAAAACATATGCTTAAATTAAAAAAACAAAACAATGAATTACATCATAAAATAATTTATTTTATCTCAATAATGTAGCATAATTTATCAATAATGTGTCATACATTAAAAATGCATCACATTACAGAAATAAAATGGGTTGCAAATTGCATTTTTAGTTTAATTCGAAATATTTGAAAGAGAGGTGGGAAATATTTGGTGAAAAAAAAAAACCCTTGGAAATATATGACTAGGAATATATGACTTCAGAGAAAAAGTATATATATAAAGTAATAAAAATTATAAATAAAATAAATAAATAAAAATCGCCCCAGAAGGAAAAATAAATAAATAATATAATAAAATAATCAAAGAAATTATTCTATATATAATTATATTACATAGCACAAAATGTGTACTAATATAATAATTGGTCTTCAGAGAAAATAAATAAATATAAATAACAAATAATAAAAATGGACTTCAAAAGAAAAAAACAAAACACTAATATAATAAAATAAATAATAAAATATTTAGTGTTTATATTTAGTGTTACATTATGTTTATGTTATATATATGTTATATATATATATATATATATATATATATATATATAATCAAATAATACAAATTCTGGAAAATCTAAGACTTCAAAAGAAAAAAACACTAATTAAAATATAAAAAATAAATATTATATGTTAATATTTAATGTTACATTATGTTTATGTTTTATATACTGTACATATATATATATATATATATATATATTTTAGAAAGTACATAATGTTTATGCCATTTTATTATAATTATATTAATTTATAATGAATATAATTTAATATACAGTATATAAAGTATATCTTATTTGAGCAAAAATCCAGCTCTCAATTTCACCCCAAAATCAAAAGGAAAAAAATAAATAAATAATATAATTAATAAATATAATAGAACATACTTGTTGCATCACATTATGGAAGTAAAATGGGTTGTGAATGCCATATTTTGCCAGGTTTGAGAGTTTTCCACTGATAAAGTTAGTCTGTACTGTCTCTTTAAGAGCTGAACGTGTGAGTGTTCATCCTCTCGCCTCAGATATCGACGAGTGTGCGGGTCCGGATAACTCCTGTGACGGTCACGGCTGTATTAATCAGGTGGGCTCGTACCGATGCGAGTGCAGGTCCGGTTTCATCTTCAACAGCATTACCAGATCCTGTGAAGGTCAGTGGTTAAGAGGTCAAAGGTCGTAGGTTCAAACTCGCACAAGGGTTCATGCATTTGAATTTATCTGTCAAACACAGCGTGCAGAGTTTGTCTTCTGTTGATCTGTGTGCCGTATTTCTTTCTCTTCAAACATAAATGAGGAATAAATAAATGAAATGTGCAGATTTTGCGTTAACTTCAATTTGCATATCTGAGGGTCTCGAAGTTCATTTCCAATTCTTTTTAAATGCAACATTTACACTGAATGAAATGATAAAAAATATAATTAAATATTATTTTGTTATTTGTATCATTTTTTAAAATTGAATAATATATAATTTTAAATTAAATAATGTTTTATATATGATGTATAATTTATTCAAATAATTAAAATATAATCAAATATGATTTTAATAGCTATTTTTATAATTATTTAAAATAATTATATTGTATGTGTATATATATATATATATATATATATATAAAGTAATACAATTATACTATATAAATATATAATTTAAATAATGAAAAAATATTAAATAATCTAATTATATATTTTATTTAATTATACTTATAATTATTAATTATAACTATTTAATTGCTTGTATATATATATAATTTAAATCATTAAACATATAATCAAATGTTTATATTTTATTTATATATAGTTATTTAAAATAATTTAATTATATATAATTTTTAATTAAATTATACAATATAATTAAATATTTTAATTATAAGTTGTATATTATAATTATTTTAAAAGTTATATATATATATATATATATATATATATATATATATATATATATATATATATATATATATATATATAACATTATTATCATTATTTTAATGCACCTATTTCTTGACTCCTGTTGATCTGAATGCTGTCTTCCTTTTCTCCTGAACGTCAGACATCAATGAGTGCAGGAACTATCCGGGCCGACTCTGCGCACACAAGTGTGAGAACATCCTGGGCTCCTACAAGTGCAGCTGCACCACCGGCTTCAAGCTGGCCGCCGACGCGAGGAACTGCGAAGGTACTCGAAAACCCATTCAACTAAAGCCCGTTCACACCAAGGACGATAAAGATAACGATAATGATATAGTTCTAAAACTCGTTGGGATCACTTTTGGAACGTTTTTTTTTCCAGCTGTTGAACGATAAAACATTGACAGCCAATCAGAATCCATTCTAATTAAAGGGCTCGCGCATTTAAAATGGCAGACGACATTGCAGAGAAGTTAATCACAGAGGTCCAGATAAATCCACCATTGTTTGACAAGTCAAGGCTTTTTTTTAAGAAAATGGAAAACAATCGTTCATCCCTCTGAATAAACAATATTTCCTGAGTATTATTTTTTCCTCAGTAATAAAGTATTACCTCAGGTTTCCAGCGCTCGTTTCCACAACATTGTTTTGATTCCTTTGAAGTCGCGGTGAAAACACTAGTTGTTGTTTTTATTCCACTATATTGACTAAATTCTCTGTTAGATTATTAGATCGATTACACGCGTCACTCAGAACACAGTATGCTGAGGACATCTGCTGGTTAAAGCCGTGTAAAAGCAACAAGAACAGCAAAAACATGTTCAATGACGTTGTACACACTTTGAAACCGCAGCGTGCAAGCTTAGAATAAACAGACCGTTAACGTTCATTAAGTGTGGACGCAAATATAGTTACCGTTATAAATGTGAACGGGCCTTAAAGGTGCAGTGTGTGATTTTTAGCTGCATCTAGTGGTGAGGTTGCGAATTGCACCCAACAGAAGTTACGTTAGCCGACAGGAAGGGATGTCGTCGTCTGAGACAGCAGAGAGGAGCCAGTTCAGCAATGAGGTTTCTTCACAAAGATAAATTAAGAAATTATTGTTAATATAAGTTATTCCGAATATTATTGTCACTTGTTCATCATTGTGTCAGTGTTTTATTCGCTGACTTTAGCTGAAGCTTCTTTACATGAAGAACAACATAGTGACGAAACGCGTTTGTCCGCTCAGGGCCGCTGTAGAAACATGTCGATTTAAGGAGACCCGCGGTGTGTGTAGAGAGAAATGCCTCATTCTAAGCTAATAAACACATAACGGTTCATTATGTAAGGTTTTATACACCACTGAAAATATAGTTATGTATATGATATTGCATTTCTGTCGACAGATCCTCCTAAATATTACACAGTGCACCTTTAATAATTATCTCAGTCAGCCTTGGTTAATTCTCTGGCCTGTCGTTTCCCCGCAGACCTCAACGAGTGCGAGAGCGCCCCCTGCAGTCAGGAGTGTGCCAATGTTTACGGGTCCTATCAGTGTTACTGTCGCCGTGGTTACCAGCTGAGTGATGTGGATGGGATCACCTGTGAAGGTGAGTGTCTGAGCGTCTCAATGTCCACGCTATCCATCCTAAACAGTGTGTGAGATTAGAATAAGTGTGTCCCAAAGCATTTATGTTGAAAAGATTATGCCAGAAGCCCTCGGATGATCTACTATTTCCAGTGGATTTTCGAAGTGTGGATCTGTGTTCACTATAAAGGCTAATATTACCCACAATCCATTGCGCTTTGGAGGAGGAACTGCAAACACGAGTGTTAAAAAACTACAAAACATGGCGGATAAGGTTTTTAGATAAAGGTTTGAGTGATCAAAAGTTTAACCTGATTAAAAATATATTTATTTAATGTTATCCGTGTCATATTTCATCTGCTATAACAATGTGGCCAGTTTACTGTAACGAGATGATTGACAGGCCAGTTTACTGTAACAAGATGATTGACAGGCCAGTTTACTGTAACAAGACGATTGACAGGCCAGTTTACTGTAACGAGATGATTGACAGGCCAGTTTACTGTAACAAGATGATTGACAGGCCAGTTTACTGTGACGAGATGATTGACAGGCCAGTTTACTGTAACAAGATGATTGACAGGCCAGTTTACTGTGACGAGATGATTGACAGGCCAGTTTACTGTGACAAGATGATTGACAGGCCAGTTTACTGTGACGAGATGATTGACAGGCCAGTTTACTGTGACAAGATGATTGACAGGCCAGTTTACTGTGACAGAGATGATTGACAGGCCAGTTTACTGTAACAAAATGATTGACAGGCCAGTTTACTGTAACAAGATGATTGACAGGCCAGTTTACTGTAACAAGACGATTGACAGGCCAGTTTACTGTGACGAGATGATTGACAGGCCAGTTTACTGTGACGAGATGATTGACAGGCCAGTTTACTGTGACGAGATGATTGACAGGCCAGTTTACTGTGGCAAGATGATTGACAGGCCAGTTTACTGTGACAAGATGATTGACAGGCCAGTTTACTGTGGCAAGATGATTGACAGGCCAGTTTACTGGGACAAGATGATTGACAGGCCAGTTTACTGTGACGAGATGATTGACAGGCCAGTTTACTGTGACAAGATGATTGACAGGCCAGTTTACTGTAACAAGACGATTGACAGGCCAGTTTACTGTAACAAGATGATTGACAGGCCAGTTTACTGTGACAAGATGATTGACAGGCCAGTTTACTGTAACAAGATGATTGACAGGCCAGTTTACTGTGACAAGATGATTGACAGGCCAGTTTACTGTAACAAGACGATTGACAGGCCAGTTTACTGTAACAAGATGATTGACAGGCCAGTTTACTGTGACAAGATGATTGACAGGCCAGTTTACTGTAACAAGATGATTGACAGGCCAGTTTACTGTGACGAGATGATTGACAGGCCAGTTTACTGTAACAAGATGATTGACAGGCCAGTTTACTGTGACAAGATGATTGACAGGCCAGTTTACTGTAACAAGATGATTGACAGGCCAGTTTACTGTGACAAGATGATTGACAGGCCAGTTTACTGTAACAAGACGATTGACAGGCCAGTTTACTGTGACGAGATGATTGACAGGCCAGTTTACTGTAACAAGATGATTGACAGGCCAGTTTACTGTGACAAGATGATTGACAGGCCAGTTTACTGGGACAAGATGATTGACAGGCCGGTTTACTGTAACAAGATGATTGACAGGCCGGTTTACTGTAACAAGATGATTGACAGGCCAGTTTACTGTGACGAGATGATTGACAGGCCAGTTTACTGTAACAAGATGATTGACAGGCCAGTTTACTGTGACAAGATGATTGACAGGCCAGTTTACTGTAACAAGATGATTGACAGGCCAGTTTACTGGGACAAGATGATTGACAGGCCAGTTTACTGTGGTGAGATGATTGACAGGCCAGTTTACTGTGACAAGATGATTGACAGGCCAGTTTACTGTGACAAGATGATTGACAGGCCAGTTTACTGTGACAAGATGATTGACAGGCCAGTTTACTGTGGTGAGATGATTGACAGGCCAGTTTACTGTAACAAGATGATTGACAGGCCAGTTTACTGTGACAAGATGATTGACAGGCCAGTTTACTGGGACAAGATGATTGACAGGCCGGTTTACTGTAACAAGATGATTGACAGGCCGGTTTACTGTAACAAGATGATTGACAGGCCAGTTTACTGTGACGAGATGATTGACAGGCCAGTTTACTGTAACAAGATGATTGACAGGCCAGTTTACTGTGACAAGATGATTGACAGGCCAGTTTACTGTAACAAGATGATTGACAGGCCAGTTTACTGGGACAAGATGATTGACAGGCCAGTTTACTGTGGTGAGATGATTGACAGGCCAGTTTACTGTGACAAGATGATTGACAGGCCAGTTTACTGTGACAAGATGATTGACAGGCCAGTTTACTGTGACAAGATGATTGACAGGCCAGTTTACTGTGACAAGATGACTGACAGGCCAGTTTACTGTGACGAGATGATTGACAGGCCAGTTTACTGTAACAAGATGATTGACAGGCCAGTTTACTTTGACAGAGATGATTGACAGGCCAGTTTACTGTGACAAGATGATTGACAGGCCAGTTTACTGTAACAAGATGATTGACAGGCCAGTTTACTGTGACAAGATGATTGACAGGCCAGTTTACTGTAACAAGATGATTGACAGGCCAGTTTACTGTAACAAGATGATTGACAGGCCAGTTTACTGTAACAAGATGATTGACAGGCCAGTTTACTTTGACAGAGATGATTGACAGGTCAGTTTACTGTGGTGAGATGATTGACAGGCCAGTTTACTGTAACAAGATGATTGACAGGCCAGTTTACTGTGACAAGATGATTTACAGGCCAGTTTACTGTGACAAGATGATTGACAGGCCAGTTTACTGTAACAAGATGATTGACAGGCCAGTTTACTGTGACAAGATGATTGACAGGCCAGTTTACTGTAACAAGATGATTGACAGGCCAGTTTACTGTAACAAGATGATTGACAGGCCAGTTTACTTTGACAGAGATGATTGACAGGCCAGTTTACTGTGGTGAGATGATTGACAGGCCAGTTTACTGTAACAAGATGATTGACAGGCCAGTTTACTGTGACAAGATGATTGACAGGCCAGTTTACTGGGACAAGATGATTGACAGGCCAGTTTACTGTAACAAGATGATTGACAGGCCAGTTTACTGTAACAAGATGATTGACAGGCCAGTTTACTGTAACAAGATGATTGACAGTTCATTGTTCTTCACAAAATGAGTACGTACTTGAGGGCGTAGTGTAAGTGGGCGAACTGAGACGGTGTTTGCTGTCACACTCCATCATTCATACCGTGTGTTTTGCTCTTCAGACATCGACGAGTGTGCGCTGCCCACCGGTGGACACATCTGCTCTTACCGATGCCACAACACACCGGGAAGCTTTCACTGCACGTGTCCCGCCACCGGATACACACTCGCTCCCAACGGACGCAGCTGCCAGGGTCAGGAACACAGTCATCCGGATCACAATATTCATATACACATACAGAAATCACTGTTCATATACATGGTCTCATTTGTTAACAGTAAATGGAGTAACTAACAACAAACAATACTTCATTTATGAACATTTCTTAATTTTAGTTAATAAAACTTTTCATTTTCATGTTAGTTCACTAAATCTTGAAAACGTATTGTAGTGTAAACCGTTATTACAAATTATTGTGTTTTAAATATTACTATTTAGGTTTATTAGCCCCTTTGTATGAGGCGTTAAACCGAGGTCCTGACTCTCTGTGCTCACAAAAATAATACATAAATAAACATTAAATGATAAATAATATTAAATAAATAATAATATTAAAGATGTATTTATTAGAAATAATACTGAATAAGTAACAAATAATAATAATAAATTAAATTCTATATTATATATATACAGTATATATGTATGATATATGAAAATATAATATGTAAACTATATATATATACTTTTAAAAAAGTATACCATACACTGTATATATAAAATATACATAAAATATAATTTAACTAATTAAAAATAAACATGCAATAAGTATACTATTTTCTTTAATAAAATAAATATAAAATATAATTAAATATAATTTAAATTATTATTTTCATTATTTTATAATTTAAAATAATTACCTGTATATATAATTAAAATTTTATTAAATTAATATTAAAAAATAAATATACTTTAAATTGTTTATTTTTATTCAGTTTTAGTTCCATGGCATCATTTCTAATTTTCTATTTTAAGTCTTTAATCTACTATTTATTTTTTATTTTATGTCAGCTTTATTTCAATGAACAAAAATATTTTTATGTTTTTAGTTACCGATAATAACCCTGAGTGTCACTGGTCAGAATTCATAAAAAAAAATTCAAAAAAGTTGTAATTGATAAACCATCAATTTCACACATAATGTGCATCATTTCTCATATTACACCACTTTATGTTGTGGCAAAAGTGACATTTCATCCAAAAATGATAATTCTGTCATTAATTATTCATCCTCATGTTGTTCAACCGTTCATCTTCGGAACACAAATGAAGATATTTTTGATGAAATTGAGAGATTTCTGTCGCTCCATTGATGAGCAACTACCACTTTGATGCTTCAAAACTTTATAAAGTGATCGTAAAACTAATCCATATGAACTGAGCGGATTCTGATGAGACACAATCACTTTATAAATGACAATGAGGGTGAATAATTAATGACAGAATTTTCATTTTTGGGTGAACTGTCCCTTTAAATATGGTCAAATCACTGTAAATAAAGCAAAGTGCTTTATATAAGCATAATCATCAAGACCAACACTAATATCGCTGTGTTTCCCCCACGAGCAGATATCGATGAGTGTGTGGCCGGGACTCACGCCTGCACAGAATCCCAGAGCTGCTTCAACATCCAGGGCGGATATAAATGCCTGAGCTTCGACTGTCCCGCGAACTACAGGCGCTCCGGAGACACGTGAGTGACCGACGGACTCAAGTCAGCCAGAACTCGTTCAAGAGCAGAAGGACATTACACAACTGCACTGATTCTTGACTTTATGCTGTAGGAATTTCATCCAATTTTGAATTTCCGTTAACTTTAATATTTGTCATATCTGAGAGTCGGTTTCCAAATATTTTTTAAATGTACCGTTTCCACTGAATACCAACAAAGAAAATAAAAAACGAAATGCAAACATTTAAAAATTAAATAATAAATATTGAAATAATAATATTAATTAAATAATACTATTAATAATTTATTTATTATGAATAGAAAGGAATAATTAATATATATATATATATATATATATATATATATATATATATATATATATATATATACAATATAATTTTCTTTTTATTTATGACAATTACATTTTATTTGAATAAATTGTATAAAATATAATATGTGAACTATATATATCAAATCAATTAATCGCGATTAATCGCATCTAAAGTTTGTATATATTCATAAAATATATATATATATATATATATATATATATATATTCACAAACTTTATATATTTACAAACTTTTATGTTAGATGTGATTAAATCGCGATAAATCGGTTTGACAGCACTAATACTTTTTAAAATGTTAAATTATATATATATATATATACACATTTAATTGAAATAATTAAAAATAAACATTTCCACTGAACATGAACAAATAAAAAATATAATACAAATTATGCAGTCTAGAAACAAAAAAACTAATAAATAAATAATACAAAATGACACAAATATTAGTACATATATATCGTGCAGGAGTTGACATACAGCTCAGATGTTGCAGGAAGATATTAATATCAGAACTGGGGATCCTAACAGATCTGCTGATCACACTGTGCATGAACGCAATGCATGAATTGTGCACAAAGTTTCATTAATACACGATGCAATTAATATCATTAATATCCCCAACCGATAAGAGCGCAACAGTTCCGGAAGGATTTTTTCCCATTCATTTTCTCCCCCCAAAAAAGTTTCAGTACAAATTGAACTATGCCGGCTTGATCCGAGATGCACAGCAATATTTAAGCGTCTCTGTGTAGAAAGAAATGGGACTGTTGAACTCTCACTCTAAAACATGCTGGGTTGTTTCGACCCAACTTTGGGTCAAATATGGACAAACAAACCCAGCCGTTGGGTTAAAATTTTAAATGACATTTTTAACCCAAACGTTTGGGTTTGTCCATATTTGACCCAAAATTGGGTAAATTTTTTATTTTTATTTAATTGGGTTAAACCAACCCAGCGTTTTTTAGAGTGTGATGTCACTGTGAATGCTCCTCCCCCCTCAAACAAACCCCTCCCCCTAAAATCACACACTCCTCCGCATGTCGTGCACCGTTCTAACCCCTCTTTCTCTTCTCTCTTTTCCCACGTGTGTCTCTCCATCTCCCCTTCACAGTCGCTGTGAGCGCTTGCCTTGTAATCTGACTAGCGAGTGCCTGGCCTTGCCTGTGAGAATTACCTACTACCACCTGACATTCCCCACCAAAATCCCCATTCCCACCAACATCTTCCGCATGGGCCCGTCCAACTCGGCGCTCGGGGACGACATCGAGGTGGCCATCGTGGACGGGAACCAGGGAGGCTTCTTCTCCGTCAAACGCGTGGATCACGGCGGCGTGTTGGTGGTTCAGAAACCCATCACGCTTCCTCAGGACTTTGAAATCTCTCTGGAGATGAAGCTGAGGCGATTCGGACACCTTAGCGTTTACCTCTTCAAGATACGCTTGTTCGTAACCCCGGACGAGCTGAGCAACGTCATCGCTGAATGAAACCAGTGCTTGATAAAAGCAGACGCTCCGATGTGCCTCTGGCATCTCGTCTAATGTTGCCTTCAAGTCCTTCTGGAAACGTCCCCTATCAAGTGATTTTGACATTCATTTTTATCAAGTCTAAAATAACACTGATGCGCCTCTGACATGAAAATCCAGTTTTTCACTACTAATTGACCATTCGCTAAGCTCCGCCCCCTCTTGGTTACTGTTGCTAACTCAGACATGTTTTGCATAACGTTTAAAAACAATAAACTGGAAAGTTCCGTGATAAATACATCATAAAAATATCTGAATATTACATTGCATTACAATGTGTGCATAAAAAAAAAATCAAGAAATTAAAATGATTTTCAGTCAAATATGCACATAAAGTGGTAAAAAAACAAATTAAAACAAAAAATATTTGCATTGAGTAAAATATGCACATAACATGGTAGAAAAATTGCAATGAATTAAAAAAAATTATTTGCAGTAAAATATGCACATAAAATGGTTACAAATTTCACAATTTAAAATGTATTTGCAGTAAAATATGCACATTAAACTGGTAAAAAAATCACTTATTAATGTATTTGCAGTAAAATATGCACAATAAAGTGGTAAAAATATAAAATATTAAATATGTATTTGCAGTAAAATATGCACAAACTGTTGAAAAATCCCAATATATATTTTTTTATTTGTAGATTATGCACATTAAGTGGTAAAACAAATCTTTCAAAATGTATCTGCATTAAAATATGCACATAAAATGGTAGAAAAATGGACACTTTACATTAACGACACTCAGAAACATGATTAACCCATAAAGACTTGAAGGCAACATTATTCTCGACTTTAATCTCGATACTGCAGAAAGCAAAGTTCCTCAGGTGTCTAATGGGAATATATTACCTGAGATGATGTTCTTCTTGTATCAAAACTGCTGTTCATTATATACTCTAGTCTATGACTGTATCTGAAACTACTTTCAAATACCCAAACTGTGATCAGATGTGACACTTGAATCAGACGTCTGTATGTTATAGGCCACTAGATGGCGCTGTTAGGCAAAGCAAATCAACTGCTGTCAAAATCATTTTTATTATTATATTCTATTATTTTTACTCTATTATTTTCTAATAAAATTGTACTTACTTTAGGATTCTTGTATTTTATTTAAAAATATATATATTTTTGGCTTTAAATAGTTTTTTTTTTTATGATACAGTGGAGAGATGAAATGGAAAGTGGGAACGGCGGTTGGAAAATTACCACACACGTCATGTGCACTAGCCACCCTGACGCGATTTTATTAACATTTAATTAGTCATGTAGGAAGCATCCATTAATCATTAAAGTGGTTAGCTGGATAATTAGCCAGGCATTTGAACCCTTTAGCCTGTATTTAAAGGATACATTAGCCGCTAATCCACCAACATACACCCAGAAACAGACGGAGCGATGTGGTGACGTCGATCTTTGAAGAGAGATCTGAAAGATGCTAGCTGTAACGGCTAGCCAGGGTAAATATTGTTAGCTAAAACTAAAACCATTAAAACACCATTTGCATTATTTGAAATAAAATAAAAAAATCAGCTTGTTGACAAGACAACATTTCTCATTTTCTTTTCTTTTTTTTTATTTAAAAAGGACAAAATCACAAAATTACAAAAATATATATAAATTTATTAAAAAATATAAAAATCATTCAAAATATTAATAAAAACTATAGGCCTAATATCAGTGATATCGTAATCAATGATAATGTAAACACTTCTGACTGCTAGTTAAAACATGGTTATGCTAGTGCTAAAAATAATCAACTAAACAATTAGTGTTGAATGTTTGTGCTCAAAATGATTCTAAAATGCTAAATAATAATCGTAATTGGGGATAAAACAAAACATTTGAAAAGTAAACAAAAGTTGTAAAATGTACTAATAGTATTACAGGTTGTGAAAATGAAAAAAAGGGGTTAGATTCAGTTTTATTTATCATATGTTCTCATATTGTTTTATTTTTGTAATTTAATATTTACATTTTTATAAAGTCATCATTTTGTTTTAATACAGTACTGTTTTGATCTGCTTGCTATTTGCAATGGTTAACATTTGGAAACATCTGGGTTGGGAAACACCTTAGCAACCATCTCTACAACACTCTTGCAATAATCAAGGAATTCCCTAGCAACCACCTAGTTAATCATAAGAACCATCGAGCAACACCCTAGCAACAATCTAAAACACCCTAGGAACAATCTAGCAACTCCGTAGCAACCATCTACATCACCCTAGCAAAAAAACGATGCCATCGTTACTGTATGTATCACTGTGTATCAAGTAAGCCAGATTCAATCACAACAGACTGGGTCATCTGACCAATCAGAGCAGAGTAGACCAATCACAACAGACTGGGCCATCTGACCAATCAGAGCAGAGTAGACCAATCACAACAGACTGGACCATCTGACCAATCAGAGCAGGGTAAACCAATCACAACAGACTGGGTCATCTGACCAATCAGAGCAGGGTAGACCAATCACAACAGACTGGGTCATCTGACCAATCAGTGCAGAGTAGACCAATCACAACAGACTGGGCCATCTGACCAATCAGAGCACAGTAGACCAATCACAACAGACTGGACCATCTGACCAATCAAAGCAGGGTAGACCAATCACAACAGACTGGGTCATCTGACCAATCAGAGCAGAAGAGAGACCAATCACAACAGACTGGGTCATCTGACCAATCAGAGCAGAGTAGCCCCAATCACAACAGACTGGGCCATCTGACCAATTAGAGCAGAGTAGACCAATCAGAGCAGAGTAGACCAATCACAACAGACTGGGTCATCTGACCAATCAGAGCAGAGTAGACCAATCACAACAGACTGGGTCATCTGACCAATCAGAGCAGAGCAGACCAATCACAACAGACTGGGCCATCTGACCAATCAGAGCAGAGTAGACCAATCACAACAGACTGGGCCATCTGACCAATCAGAGCAGAGTAGACCAATCAGAGCAGAGTAGACCAATCACAACAGACTGGGTCGTCTGACCAATCAGAGCAGAGTAGACCAATCACAACAGACTGGGTCGTCTGACCAATCAGAGCAGAGCAGACCAATCACAAGAGACTGGGCCATCTGACCAATCAGAGCGGAGTAGACCAATCAGAGCAGAGTAGACCAATCACAACAGACTGGGTCGTCTGACCAATCAGAGCAGAGTAGACCAATCACAACAGACTGGGTCGTCTGACCAATCAGAGCAGAGTAGACCAATCAGAGCAGAGTAGACCAATCACAACAGACTGGGTCGTCTGACCAATCAGAGCAGAGTAGACCAATCACAACAGACTGGGTCGTCTGACCAATCAGAGCAGAGTAGACCAATCAGAGCAGAGTAGACCAATCACAACAGACTGGGTCGTCTGACCAATCAGAGCAGAGTAGACCAATCACAACAGACTGGGTCGTCTGACCAATCAGAGCAGAGTAGACCAATCAGAGCAGAGTAGACCAATCACAACAGACTGGGTCGTCTGACCAATCAGAGCAGAGTAGACCAATCACAACAGACTGGGTCGTCTGACCAATCAGAGCAGAGTAGACCAATCAGAGCGGAGTAGACCAATCACAAGAGACTGGGCCATCTGACCAATCAGAGCGGAGTAGGTTCTTGGAAAGGAGTGGTCTAGACTAGAGAGACTGAATCCTTTATAGTTTCAGACACAGTGAGAAAAAAAGCTGATGCTGCAGTGTACTGTATATTATAAGAAAGTGAAAGTGTTTTTTGACCTTGAATGCACCTTAACCTGCTGTTGAAGACTCAAAATGAGTAGCTTTACAGCAGAACAGGGGCACTCTAAAGGTTCCTCACACCGCTAGGTGGCATTTCGTTGGGTTTTCTCCTCTCTCCCATCACACACACACACTTTCTGACAGTGAATTATGGGATTCTGGGCTTTGGACAGTGGTCTGAACAATTTGTGGCGAAGCTACATCGCCGCCGTGCACCGAGAAACGATGGGCCGCAGTGTTTGTGTTGGTGCGCTATCAAGACACTGACTATAAATAATAATTACCAGAGAGAAAAAGAGAACTTTCGCTTGACCAGAAACACGGCCCGTCCAAAAGCCATGTTTTTCCCCTCAAGTCACACATGGGGATTTAGCGTTTCTGCTCACGTGAGCGAGTGAGTGCGCGCGCGATGGATTCCCCCCAGCGGCGTTCGCCACAATGTTAGCTTTGATGTTATTTGTGCCGTTTGCCCCTCGTTCTCCGTCTTCCTCGCTCGGCATGTCGTGCACAAGTTGGGTATTATAAGCAGGAGAACATTTTGTGGGTTTGGCTCAGGCCTAAGCAAAACGTGGACCCACCCGCTAATTGCTAATTACAGATCCGTGCCCAGCGGCGGCTCGACTGCTCTGTCAGGGGCTTCTCCCCTCTCTGCAGTAAAAACGCCCGTAACCTGATCTGAGCTTTGGGGTTTCACTGCAACTCCTGCATCCGATCAAAGCGCTCAGAGACGGTGTCTGCAGGAATAATGCACACTTCACTAGAGCTGCTCACTTTAAAGTCACCATGACTTTACCTCTGTACAGATGTCAAATAATTCACCGGTTAGCATGGACACACAGAAGCGGTAACACTTTATTTTACAGTGTCCTTGTTACATGTACTTACCATAGTAATAACAGTAAATTATGCATAATTACATGCAACTAACCCTCAACCAAATCCTAATCCTACCCTAACCCTACAGTAAGTACATGTTGTTAATTATTATTACTTAGTACTTGAATGTACAATTATACTGTAACAATGACACCTTAAAATAAAGTGTAACCAAAAATTCTGTATTACTAATTTTTAAGGCCAGACAGGTATTTTGTTGAGGTCAATTAGTAAAGAAAGACTAAACGCCTGTGCACATATATATTCAAACACACATACCTATAGACTAAACACGTAATAGCGCCGTCAGCGTTTTCACAGATTAGCGTTTTTTTAATTTTACGCAGAGATGATAACGTTTTTCAAAAATGTTCAAAACTTGCTCCTTGGAACCTGTTTCAAAGTTTGCGTTCTATTAGAACGGTGTTGTGTTAGCGGCCCCTAAGTTAATAACTAATGATCTTTGCAACAGAAGTGAATCAATCATAACTTTATCTGGACAATAACTTTATTCTAGAGCTGCTGTAAAGCCTAAACAATCTCTGTTACTGTAACTTTCTCTTATCACTGTAAAGCTGCTTTGAAACAATCTATATAGTTAAAAGCGCTATATAAATGAAGGTGACTTGACTTGACATGAAATGAAAATTAACATTTCTTTCTTTTTTTAATGAAATATTGCAGTGTTTATTTATGGAAGAGGAGCCATCTAAAAATAATAAAAACATCTCGAGATTAAAGTCATTATAATGCAAGATTAAACTCGTTAAATTCCAAGAAAAAAAAGTCGAAATACAATGTTGAGAATAAACTCATTAAATTTCGAGAATAAAGTCGTTGTGTTTCGATAAAAAAACTCGTTAAATTTCGAGAGAGAGAAAAAGTCGAAATACAATGTTGAGAATAAACTCATTAAATTTCGAGAATAAAGTCGTGTTTCGATAAAAAAAAACTCGTTAAATTTCGAGAGCAAAAAAAGTCGAAATACAATGTTGAGAATAAACTCATTCAATTTCGAGAATAAAGTCGTGTTTTGATAAAAAAAAACCTCGTTAAATTTTGAGAGGAAAAAAAGTTGAAATACAATGTTGAGAATAAACTCATTAAATTTTGAGAATAAAGTTGTTGTGTTTCGATAAAAAAACTTGTTAAATTTCGAGAGAGAGAAAAAGTCGAAATACAATGTTGAGAATAAACATTAAATTTTGAGAATAAAGTCGTGTTTCGATAAAAAAAAATCCGTTAAATTTCGAGAGCAAAAAAAGTCGAAATACAATGTTGAGAATAAACTCATTCAATTTCGAGAATAAAGTCGTTGTGCTTCGATAAAAAAAAAATCGTTAAATTTCGAGAGAAAAAAAAGTTGAAATAAAATGTTGAGAATATGGATGGAGGGTGAAACGAATCACGGCACGGCTGCAAAAACGATGCACACTTCACTAGAGCTGTTCACTTTAAAGTCACTATGAAATAAAAATTTACATTTCTTAATTTTTTATGGAATATTGCAGTGTTTATTATAAATGATTTATACGTGCACATATTTGTATTTATTTATCCTTGTGCCTCGTAATTCTTAATCAATGCAGCGACATCGCTGATGACGAGGGTGGGGCAACCTGTCACTCACGTGAGATCCACCAATAGCAAACCACAACCATCCACGGACAAAATCAAGCCCCGCCCACATTTGTTCTTTGAGAAGCCATTTTACTTGGATATACGTCACAAAAGGGAAGAAAATACTATCAAAACTTTGAGATGCACTTATATTAAAATATCGATCATGTTATGGCCAATGACTGATAAATGGCAGATTAAAGTTTTTTAATATTTTGTCTAAACTTAAAACCCCCAAATTATTACTATTTAATTTTAAAATGTATTCTGTCGAAATACAATAGTAATTTTAGTGTTTTATTTAGACGAAATCACAAAACTTAAATTTTGTCTTCAAATGATTAATTATATAATATTTTGTCTAAACAAATGAAAATAATTTGTAATTTTTTTTGACAAAATATTACAAAAGTTTAATATTTGCAATTGTTTTAAATGTTCAAAGTGAATCGAGACTTTAAAAAATCAGAATGTACATGATGAATAATCGTTTTGAGATTTGCGATTTGCTCAAAAACATATTTAAATGATTAGTTTCTTTAATAATTTATAGCTTTATAGACTTTAAGTGAGCAATTGATGATGGTAGTACAGTATCTAAATAGGTGGAAACGAGGATGCACGATTAAATATATATTCAATACTGACCAATACAAAATGCAATGAGATTTAACAATTTAATCTAATTGCTGCCAAGGAGAAACAATTAACAAGATCTCATTAGTGATCCAATGTCAGCTCTTGATTACGCAGCTTCAAATAAACTCAAAGTTGCCCTGTTCAGGATAAACAGCTCCCTTGTATTTTTCCTATTAAAAGATAGATGATATATAGCTGGATAATATGTTAATAAATTTAAATTCCACGTGAGATTTTGGGATGCCGGACTGGGAATGCTCTGCTAAACCAAACATTTTTTGGGAAAAAGTTTTATATCAATGTCACAACTTTAAAAAAAAGCATTGAAAAACCATGAGTGGCTAACAGGAAACTCGACCACCAATTCTCCTGTGGTGTGATTTTTGGCCTCTCCTCGTTCTCTGTTCAGATTTTTTACCCCCCAAATCCTGATTGTTTGTGTTATGAGCTCCATATTAAGAATGGCCAGTGTGTTTGTGCAAATAATATTTATGTAGTAAAGGTTTCGCCCGCCCGCTGGGTGCTTGGTTCTGTGGTGGGTTCTGCTGGACGCCGTCCACTTGTTGGAGAGCTTCAACTGGGAAGAAAGATTATTTTACCCAGTCATCACCAGAGATCATGGCCTGTTTGCTCAAGTCATCTCACAATGGGCTCTACTGTGTCTGGAGCGCTTTAGCAGTTTAGCATGTCGTCATTGACAGGGAAACCGAATCCTGCATCATTAATATGTATTCCTCTGGTAGATCCCAGAAGACACTAGCCACGTTTCCATTACCCTTCAAATTGCGCAAATTGAATTTGCGAATTGAAAATACGCCCAATTTTGCAAAAACTCCCATATATCGCAAAAACGTTTTTACGCTCGCATGAGGTGGTTGTTCAGGCAATTCAAAAAAATTATATTTCGCAAAACTGCAATGAAATGCCACAATTTATCAAGACCTTGAAGCAGAAATGAGAAAGAAACACCTCATATGAGCCGCTCACAAGTATAAGGGGCTTTCCTTGCCATTAATGCTTGGATAACACACACACACGTCTCCTTCCATTAACAATAATGGCTAGTGTAACGGCTGCGATATACATAAACCTACCAACATCCGCTGCAATGATTTTTGGAATGATTATGGCAAGAGAAAAAAAAGACAAAAAAAAATACGTTTTAGTCGCATACAGTAACATCGGTTAATGGAAACGGCGTCATTTCGCAATAGTTTTTTATCGAAAGTTAGAAAATATATCGCAAAAGTTTAGCGCAAATCTGTAATGTAAACATGGCTCCTAACATATAGCTCAGGACAAAGGTCAGATGGTTGTGTTGTCTTCCTGTTTGAATGATTTTGATACTTGATTTTTATCTCCATTTCTGTTTTTTTTTTCTACTCCTTTTCCCTTTATTTTATTTCTATTGATTTATTTTATTTTATTGTAAAGCATTGTGGATCAACTACGGTTGTGTTAAACTTGTGCTCTATAAATAAACCTTGGCTTGACTTCCTCCAGCAGGTCAAGGGTGGATCGTGCAGATTTTATACGGTGTGTGAAGTCCTGCCAGCCCAATGACATCTCCTGCGTGCTCGACCCCATCTTGTCCACTTCACACACGGCCATCTCGCTTCCCACCTTCAGAGAATTCAACAAACCAGAAGGTACCAGCCATGAAAATTAATTAGATCATTTTTTTTGTTGAAATTAATCAATCCAAAACAAATATTAGCATTTATTTTATTTTATTTTTAGACAAAATATTGTATAATTTTAAATCTAAAATGTTATGATTATAAAAATCTAGTTGGTTAAACTGTTAATGTTTATAGCGAACTTGAGAGCTGAAAAGGGTTGTGCACCATTCAGAACAGATTTACAGATATATTCCAGTTCAATTCCCGAATTTAACGTTGAATTGAGGAAGCAAACAGGATCAGGACTGCAATTAAAATGTGTCTATAATATAAGCAGAATTAAAATGAACTGGAAGTCGAGAGAAAATAAAGTTTTGTAATTGCGTAACTAAGTTTGTCAAGACAAACTTTAAATGTCTGAAAGTTTTGAAAACAACTCGACAGAACGACAGACGGATAACGATAGATAGAAGAGAACGAATGAACAAACGAATGCTAGGTAGAACGAACGGAAGGTAGAACGAACAGACAAATGAACGATAAAACAAACAAACAAATGAATGATAGAACAAATGAACGATAAAACGAACCAACAAATGATAGAATGAACTAACAAATGAACGATAGAACGAACAATAGATAGAACGATAGAATGAACAAACGAATGCAAGGTAGAGCAAACGAATGAATTATAGGTAGAACGAACGGACAAATGAACGATAGAACGAACAAACAAATGAATGATAGAACGAACCAACAAACAAACAATAGAATGAACTAACAAACAAACAATAGATAGAACGATAGAATGAACAAACGAATGCTAGGTAGAGCAAACGAACGAATTATAGGTAGAACGAACGGACAAATGAACGATAGAACAAACAAACAAATGAACGATAGAACAAATGAACGATAGAACGAACCAACAAACAAACGATAGAATGAACTAACAAATGAACGATAGAACGAACAAACAAATGAACGATAGAACGAACCAACAAACAAACAATAGAATGAACTAACAAACAAACAATAGATAGAACGATAGAATGAACAAACGAATGCTAGGTAGAGCAAACGAACGAATTATAGGTAGAACGAACGGACAAATGAACGATAGAACAAACAAACAAATGAACGATAGAACAAACAAACAAATGAACGATAGAACGAACCAACAAACAAACGATAGAATGAACTAACAAATGAACGATAGAACGAACCAACAAACAAACGTTAGAATGAACTAACAAATGAACGATAGAACGAACAATAGATAGAACGATAGAATGAACAAACAAATGCTAGGTAGAGCAAACAAACAAATTATAGGTAGAACGAACGGACAAATGAACGATAGAATTAACAAACAAATGAACGATAGAACAAACAATAGACAGAACGATAGAATGAACAAACGAATGCAAGGTAGAGCAAACAAACAAATTATAGGTAGAACGAATGGACAAATGAACGATAGAACGAACCAACAAACAAACGACAGAATGAACTAACAAATGAACGATAGAACGAACAATAGATAGAACGATAGAATGATAAATAGATAAACCGACTTAACGAATGATAAACAACGACTGAACAAACGATAGATAGAACGAATGAACGATAGATAGAACGATATAGACAAAACGATAGACAGACAGAATGAAAGATAGGCAGATAGATAGAATGACAGACAGTCAGAGCGATAGATAGACATAACGATAAACAATTCTTCAATTCTGAACACATTAACAGCACCACACTCTGAACATTTTTTTATCGAAGTTGTAAATAAAACAAAGATGATTTTTTACAAGAAAATACTATTTCAGTTCTTGCCGTTTCTTTGCAATTGCTTGTGAAATTTACCAGCAATTTCTGAGTGAAAATTGTTTCTAAATCTAGTTTTACAGATACAGGTGTTTTCTACTAAAAATCGATGTTCCTCCCTCCCCCAGAAATCGTTTTCCTGCGATCCTCGACACCTTCTCCCATTCCTCACATGGACACCCCGGAAATCGTCTACGACATCCTGGAAGGAAACGTCCAGAACTCCTTCGACATCATCAAGCGTCTGGATCACGGGATGATCGTGGGTGAGTGTCACTGTGGCATGTGACTAACAATGCCAGCGGACCACAGACCGAGCCTTGAGGCATTCCTGTCTGGAAATCACATTTGCATCAAGTGGTTTTCTGACCTAATTTCCCATTACGAAAGATTCTCTTGCTTTTTTTTTTAGTTCTTTAAACAAACCAAATGCATATGTGTATCTTTGCGGGAGGAGAGGGGGAAGCATGAATCTACACGGAGAGGCTTATTCAATCTAACTCGTTCCGACAGTGTGATTCCTATCTGATGATAGGCCTGAAGAGTCGACGGCATCATTTGTGGCCGTTTGAAGACGCTCGTCCATGTGTTGTTCATCCCGAGCCCATGTTTTTCCTTCGCTATAAGCATGTGGCCTTGTTTCCCACTTTTGCGGCTCGACCGACTTTAATGTGTTCTCTGTCTACTCACTGTTTTTCCAGGACACTTTAAAAAGCTCACAAAGAGGTTTTTTGGTGTCCAGACGGTTATTGTTGGTGTGCTTTCACACAAAGGTTATTGGGAAGGGCAACCATTCTGAGTTTATAGAAATGTGGGTGAGACTGATGAGAAACATACTCTTTTGACAACGCTTGAAGCAATATTAAAATGAAATTCATTCATAGATTATATAAGATGGAGTGAAATGTTTAAAACGTTCCATGAAATCAGCGGCTATGAACTTTGAAACTAATTAAAGTCGAGACAAGTTACTTTATTGCCATTCAACCATGCATTTTCATGAAAAAAATTGTTTGTTTGTTTTTCATCAAAATTTTTGAACTTGACAGAACGACAGACAAGGATAACGATAGATAGAACGTACAAACGAATGAACGATATAGATAAACAGTAGAACGATAGGTAAAATGAACAAACAAATGATAAGTAGAACAAACGATGAGACTGATGAGAAACATACTCTTTTGACAACCCTTGAAGCAATATTAAAATAAAATTCATTCATAGATTATATCAAATGTAAGACTAAAATGTCTAAAACATTCAACGAAATCAGCGGCTATGGACTTTGAAACTAATTAAAGTCATTTTATTGCCATTCAACCATGCATTTTCATGAAAAAAATGTTTGTTTTTTTGTTTTGTTTTCCCAGGACTTGATGTCTCTGGTTTGCGCTTTCATAATACAACAGACTCTACAATATTTACAACGTTTAGCATGCCTTGCACCATCAAATCAGATTCAAATTTTTATGTGGCTGATCAATCATTTTTATACTTCCAGAACCCTATTGCTTATAAGTCTGGTGCAAAAAATCATTGCATTCATTGTAATATATATAAAAAAATCTAGTTTTTGTTTGTTTTCAAGCAAAAATCTTTATTTAATTTCCTACACAATGGCGCCTGAACATGAAAGATCAGTGTGACCGAGATGAAACGCACTATAATGAAACCCTGAAGAGTGTAATTGGCCGTCTTTTGTGTGCCAAGACGTCATGGGTAGTTTCCCCTCCTAGCCGAGAGAATAGACTTCCTAAATCACCATAACACAAAAGAGCCACAAACAACTGGCACCGATGCCGACGGCAGACACTCGTGGTCGTGTGGATTCCTGACGTCATGACGTCTGTATGTGTGTGTTTGTCTGGCCTGGTTCAAGTGGGTACCACATGAAAGCGTTTCCTAAACTAAAATGCAAAGAGCCACCTCTTTCTGAACGCGCCGTTCTAACGGTCCTCTCGTATCATGACCAGAAGCTCCTTAAATTAAACTGGACCTAGAGATGGACGTGGCATGAGTCAGTGTAGGAGAACAGCTGGTGTGGATAAATCAGGGATTTATCAGCTCCGTCCCGTTTCCCTCGGGCTTTGGATTACAATCAAGGAGCTTGATGTGATTTATGAGACATGTCACTGTTAAAACAATATTTGTTGATACTGTGGTGTGTTGTATGAATCTATTAACCTCAACTATTAACATGTGTCATCACAATCCATGGCCTAAAAGCTTGTAGATATGATATAAGAAAGCAAGAATGCTTTCTCAAGAGGCAAGCTACTCATAGCGTACAAGTTTTGTAGGTGAAGTGTGCAATTTCTGCATCACTTTGATGACTAAAAAGAATCACGTTTCCATTTCCGTTCAAAATGCACGAATTGAAATTGCGAATTGAAAATACGCCCAATGGAAACACGTGAAGTTTGCAAAAACTCCTGTATATGGCAAAAAAGTTTCAAATCTGCAATGGAAACATGCATAATTTACAGGTCACCTGACGTACGTAAAAGTCAATCATTCTTTAAAGATGGCGCGGTATGTTTGGACAGAAGACGAGACCGAGTTCTTTATTAAACTCATAAAAGACAAAATAATTATGTGAATACTGGATTCTAAACCACAAAGAAATGCCACAATTTATCAAGACCTTGAATCAGAGATGAGAGAGAAACTCCTCATATGAGCCGCTCACAAGCATAAGGGGTTTTCCTTGCCATTAATGCTTGGATAACACACACACGTCGCCTTTCATTTGACAATAATGGCTAGTGTAACGGCTGCGATATACATAAACCTACCAACATCCGCTGCAATGATTTTCGGAATGACTTATCGTAGGAAAAAAAACACAACGTTTTAGTCGCATAACATCAGTTAATGGAAACGCCGTCATTTCGCAATAGTTTTTTATCGACATTTAGAAAATATCGCATATATGGCTAGTGACTGTTCCCAAGCAGGTTTCCACCACTTCTATTAGTCAAACACGCAGGCCTGCAAATTTACATGTATGCCTTTAGGAGACATTACATTTTTTTTAGGTTTTTAATGCAAATTTTTGACTGAAATACAATTCAATAATAATTTATTTCAGTTCAAATACAATACAATACGATATTAATACTTTTTTATACAGTACAATAGTAAAATGTTTTTTTTAATAACATTTATACTCTTTCATGCATTAAATCTTTAAGCGAGCAGCTTCAGAGATGAAGTTTGATTCAATAATCACACTAAACCACATCAGTTTTGATTTTATTTTAAGTCCCCCTGTAGTCAATCATTTTATCCCTTAAAACTCATCTTTGATCACCAAAATTACATATTTAAACGTTTTTTTTTTCATCTTCATGCCTTAAAATATCTTGAATGTAACTCGACACCCTTGCCTCATTTAGTATGCGTGGTTCTATGAATATGCAAATGAGCCCCGCCTCCACTCACTCACTCAGCTCAGAGATCCACTGGTTGACGATCACACGTTGATCTGATTGGTTACAAGGTAGTTTGTGACGTCAGAAACACCAGCGATTTCAAAGCGTGTTTTTGAGACTGTCTTTGGTTCACTGCAGTTTTAAGAAGAAAATGTCGACTTATGAATTTACACATGGTTTGTCTTAAAGCACATTAAAAACACCACATAGACACATAAACAACATTAAAAGCTTGATTTCTCCACTTTAAGTAGCTTATTTAACATTTATACGACAGCATAAGCAAAAGGAAAGAGAAAAAGTATTAACACAAATTACATAATCTTACTATTAAACCGAAAAGTAAAAATAAATGCAGTGAGTTTCTTCACAGCTTCTTCAGAAGGAAATTCCCAGTCATTGCTATTTGATTTGGACTGGGAATACCCAACACTGGGAGCGGTTTCTGTCATCCACACATTTGTGCAGCAGTCACGAGTGTGTGAAAACACCGACGCCCTCAATCGCAACACAACCGTGTCTATGGTGACGGGCTCAAAGCATTAGCACTGTTTGTTTTTAGCACAGCTCCAGGTAGGTTGACTCAAGGTGGTGCTCATCACTACAAAGTCAACATTTCAAGAACAGAAGAGAGAGTCTTTGAGCTGGACGGTCTGGGAAACACTCAATCGCTCATATTCATGTGTGATTTCCACAAGTTATTTGTGGCACTCAATTACGGCTGCACAATATTGAAATAAAATCGATGTGGCTTCGTGCAAATGTAAAATTAGTCAAGCTTGCAAAGTTGCAATTTAATTAAAGTTTGAGCGAAGCATGTAATTTTAAGCACTTGAAGTTCATAGGGGTGTAACAATACATCGTGTCACATATCGCAATACAAAAACGCAACAATATGTATCGTGGATAGAGACAATATTGTGTATAATTCACCCAAAATAAAAATTAGTGTGATAAAAAAAAATTAAGTTTTCAGAGTTTTAGTGTCAGTACTACATTAAACTACTATATATAATGTTGAGTATAATGTATAATAATGCAATGGGGGAATATTTGTGGGTCCTGAAAATGCAAAATGTCTGATGTTAGTAAAACGTGTCCTACATTAATATATAATTAAATATATCTAGTCAGTGACAGAGAACAAGCATATTCGTCTAAAATAATTCTGTTTTCAGCTTCAGAATCATGAATATTGTTATTCTGGTGTCTCTATTGTCGTGTGTATTGAGTTTATCAACACCAAGTCCAAGCCTATTCATTTACACACACAATGTAAAGCCAATTTATTTTTTAAATCAACAGTACATTTTTTGTTAAACTTTTAGCATATGTCTTGGAGTATCGCAATAATATCGTATCGTGAGTTCAGTATCGTGAGTTCAGTATCGAATCGGGACTTGAGGGTATCGTTACACCCGTACAATATATATATATATATATATTCGCTATCTTTGTATCAATATTGTGGAAATCATTAAGTTCTAGTGACAAAAAAAAAAAATAATAATAACAAAGCGATGCATAGCGAATATAGATATATATCTGTGTATATATATATATATATATATATATATTCGCTATGCACCGCTTTGTATCAATATTGTGGAAATCATTAAGTTCTAGTGACAAAAAAAAAAAAAAAATAATATATATATATATATAGTAGTAAAATAAAAATAAAATCACACAATGTAATTTTCTTCCCAATAATGCAACTCAATGCACGTGTGTGTGTGTGTGTGTGTGTGTGTGTGTGGTCCGAGCGGCGGTACAGTCTGCTGCATCAACGCTCCTCGCTGAGGATGAATCCCTGGCCTCGGACATGATGACGTGTGGATCTCTGAAATGCAGAGTATCCCGGACTACCACGAGCATGGGGAATGGGAGCGAATGGTGGGAAATCAAACGCCGTGGCATCTTCCCTTCAGCGGCTCTCAGTTTGGCTCCACCTCGGCCCAGATTAAAAAAGCCAGTATAAAAATTCCAGTCGGTGGAAACATCTGGTAGGGATATGCACCTGTGGTCAAGTGATGCAATATTTGAGCACAGGGAAGTTAACGCGACGGCAGAGACATGCTGTCTGTGATCAGGTATGTGACATTGGCTACGGCTACTGTCCTTCACACAGACCAGAGGAATTTTAGTGAAGAGTGTCAGAACTGTAGACGAGGATTCGCTTTGCATTAGCCGATACCTCGGGTGTATAGCTTCGCCAACCAGAGAAAGCTACTTTGAGACTGAAACACTTGTGTGTGTGTGTGTGCAGCATCCGATTCATTTCAGTGAATCAATTCATTTAGTCGGTTCATGTAAATGTAACAGTTTGATTAATTTAAATTAATTCTAGGCAACTTTTAGTAACACTTTATTTTATAGTGTCCTTGTTACATATGTTACATGTACTTACCATAGTAATAACAGTAAATTATGCATAATTACATGCAACTAATCCTCAACCAAACCTAACCCTATAGTAAGTACATGTTGTTAATTAATATTACACAGTACTTAAATATATAATTACACTGTAACAATGACACCTTAAAATAAAGTGTAAACCAACTTTTTTCAGTTAAATGCTAAATTCGTGTTTAAGATGAAAGATAAATTAGGCAGTGATGAAAAGTATTATGTAAATATAACGCCACAAAAAAGAAAATGTGGTAACACTTTACAATAAGGTTCATTAGTTAACATGAACTAAGAATGAACAATACTTCTTCAGCATTTATTAATCTTCTTAGTTAATATTAATTTCAACATTTACTAATACGTTATTAAAATCAAAGGTTGTATTTGTTAACATTAGTTAATGCACTGTGAACTAACATTAATAACTACTGTAACAAATGTATTGCTTGTTGTTAGTTCATGTTAGTTAATACATTAACTACTGTTAACTAATGAACCTTATTGTAAAGTGTTACCGAAAATGTAAATGCACTGACATTAATCAGTGAAAAGCGATTCATTTACTGAACTGTCTGAATGAACTGATTCACTGACTCATTTGGACCTTTTTAGGGGTCTGCACAGAAAATATGACTACATTTTGTTTTTAACCTGGTATATAATCCATTTCACCCGCTTACGTCCGAGGAAAGGTCTTCATTGTGCTTTTTATCTAATTCTGAAAGCACAGAATAACAGCAGGACGTTTAACGCACCACATGCTGAATAACAACACATCAGAGAATGAATCACAAAATGGCACAGCATTAGCCACACAATGAGCCGGACCAAACCCACGAAGGCTCTTCAGTTGAGGGATTACCACTGAAAATTAAACCATTTTCTGTCTACTGTGGTGGTCTGCAGCCCCCACAGACACTTTTCACTCACCGACGGAGCTCAGCCAGGGACCCGGTCATCCATCAAGACTGATTCATCTCCCGCACTGACGGATCCAAGGGCGGCGGCCGCAAGGAGGCCAGGAGACTTTACAGCAGAAGTTATATAAGAGATTTCTAATCATTTAAAGTCAACATGAAACAGCATTCACACCCCATGTTGCTTCCGTGATGTGATGTATTCTGAGAAGAAGAAAAAAAAAGAGCAAGGGCTGGGCAACGATTAATCGCTAATAATCGCATCCAAAATAAAGTTTGTGTTTACATAAAATAAGTGTGTATGTATAAATATACAGTATATACATGCAAATATTTCTTAAATATATACATGTATATGTGTGTATTTATATATACAAAATAATTATACACAGTACATACACATATATTATGTAAAAACAAAATTTTATTTTGGTTGCGATTAATCACGATTAATCGATGCCCAGCCCTAAATGCATCTGAACTGATAGATTTGCGTTTGCAGGAATGTGTCAAACTGTAATAGATTAGAAGAACATTAGTAGAACATTTTCAAAATATATAAACATTAATAATTCAAATTTTTACAATTTAAAAGCGCACTAGCCTACTAAGACCTGTAGGTGGCAGCCTTGAGTACCTCATAATGACATGTGCTTAACTACATTATACATTATTCATGTTCATTACTGATAGATCACTAGTCTGAAATCGAATCCTTTCCTACTATACAGTGTGCGAAAAAATTATGCGAAAAAAGTTAAATGTCTGAGGATTTATGAATGGAAGTGAAGAGAATCAACTGATGCTGGTAGTCACGTGACAGTAACAACATGGTGGATGTAGTACGTCTGAATTTCATGCATTCTACCCATATTCATACTACATAGAGTGCACTTTTTTAACTATCACAAAGTAAATTCAAATTCAAATGTAGTACGTGATTTAGGATGCAGCATTAGGGCTGTGTTTAACTTAATTTTTAGATATACACTCGCAAATTTCTCTTAGCACTTCCCCTTAGGGAAACCCCGCCGCCATTTTGAAGTGTATTCAACTTTGTCAAGTGGACAAAGTTTATAAAAGTTTATAGTTTGGATATAAACATTGATGTCTACAGAAGTGAAAAAAAATAGAGCAAATCCCCAATCCAACAATTGCAACGTTTACATCGTTACACCAGTAGGTGGCGACAAGTCACTGTTAAAAATTGTATTTGTTATTGAATCATTCATTAGAGAGATTCGTTCAAAAACGCTGATTCAACCCAGTAATGAAACAAGTGGAGTATTTTTATAATTGAGTCATTGAATCACTCACTCAACCAGATTTTTTTTAAATAGTTAATTAATTTACATTTTTTTAATTAACTGCAGAAATGAACATTTTGTCAGAAACTCCAGTGAATTAATTCACAAAGAGACAATCTCTTTTTGAAACAAAAATTTAAATAATTTTTGATTCTTAATTTATTCAGAATCTAGGCAGATCTACAGACCACAATGCAACACGACTGTGACGTCGCAACCCTTAATTTACCCACAAGCGATCAACATTTAAACCCATTGCAAGGGTGCTTGTGCAACATAAGCAATGATGGCACTCGTTCAACTCACGAGACTTATCGAGGGAACGGCATAAAAAAAGTGGACTTAAACGGACCCCATGTCTTGGTTGCAAGTGCTTAAAATTCCCAGGCTAAATTCCCAGAATGCCCCACGACCACACTTGAGTTGAACTGAATAAACTGCACTTTAACTTTCAGCGATAGCAAATACAAGCGATCTGTTGTAAAACATGACAGTGTGGTCAAGTTTTCAATGGAGGTACGACTGGAACAAACATTCCAGCTTCAGTCCGACTAGTTGACCGCAATGATTCATTGCTAATTGAGCTTGAGACACCAAACCACACGTGTGGCCTTTCAAAGAGAGCAAGTAAAAGTCATGTCCTCTCTCCAGTTGTTTAGGGCTGTTTGGATAACGCAGCCACGCTTCCCAACAGCCCTTGTGTGGTGCCGCGTTGGGGGTGAGCTTAGCGTGAGATAAACCTTGGCATTTTGGGTATGTGGGCCGAATCCGTTGCCCTTTCCTGCATAACCCATCAACTAGCATGTCATTATCCAATACTGTGGTCGAGCAACTCATTCCTCGCATTTGTCCCTAGTGTTAAACCTGCCCATTTTGGATCCTGTCATGCATTTCCTCTCAGAGCTGGAGTGACCAGAAAACCAGAAATTGCACTGTTTACATGTAAACCTTCAATATCGCAACCCACGTAGCCATTGAGGATGACGAATGGCTGTTGGCATCGACTCGACTTTGTTTTGTGGCAAGTGTGTACACAGCTAACGTGCATTTAACTAAAGCTATTTGCAGTCTTCTTGCTCTTTAATGGCATTTCGAAATGAGCGTGGGAACACATTTGCGCAGCTTTGTGGTTTGGAAACACATTCAGCATTTAGTTCTAAACAAAACAATGCATGGTGATTTTAAACTTCCTGAAACACTTTGTAAACTCCCCATAACTCGTAAACTTGATTGTGCATCGTTGCATTCCGAAATGCATCAGAACACTATTATAACGCAACACAAGAACAAATTTCATTGTAAATGTTGTCAAAGCATTTCACGTGAATATGCAAGACTTCCAATGCATTATCAGCTATAGGTGAATAACTCAGAAGAATAACCAAGTGCATTAAATGGTAACATTTTTCACACTACGCTACAAGCCAGTGCGCTTGTGATTAGGAAAAGCAACTAAAATAATGATATCAAATACCAGTTCGCAACATCAAGCAGCAAAACATGCTTTTTGTACAGCTAAAATAACCACAAGCCATTCAACAATTTAAGTTACACATGGCCATACCCACACTTACATTAAAAATAAGTGTTCTTATACAGTCAGTTTTCTCTTTTGCAAGTGAGCAAGTGAGTTAGCAACATTCGGATCAATGGCACATACATTTGAAGGAAACTTTGGTTTGGTATTGCCACAATAATGCAAGAACGGATATAAAATATGCACATTTGCATACATGCAAAGAGTTTTATTATAGCTTAACCCTCTAGTGGTCATTTTAGATCAAAACATTTTATATTTTTAATAAAATAAAATAAAAACTTCATCGGAATGGCATGAAACTTCATGTCTTTTGTGGCACTTGCTATATGAACAAAAAATGTGGACATGATTAGAAAAGAAAAAATTACACTTGTGATCTTCGTGGTCAAAAATTACCATTGCAAAAAATGAATATAAAATGTTTTATAATGTCTAAATATATATCCAAACGCAAAACCTAAAAAAAAGTGATTAATTATGTCTGAAAATACACTTATAAACAACTAGGGAATACATATCCCAATATTTAAAAATAGGGTTATACAGGCATCTATAGTGGTTATACAAACACTTTTTATTCTATTATTATTATTCTATTTGTATCACGATATTATTATATTGTATAATTTTAATCAATTATGCATAATTTAGATGTGAATATTGAGAACAATATTCAAAATCAATCTGCCTGCATTAATTTGAATTGAAATATCTTTGCTCTATTTTTAACTCAATGTATTTATTGAAAATAGCATGAAATATTTATATGTATTTACATAGAAATAAATGGTGCATAATTTAGATGTTATTAAAATGATGCATTATGCAAATTATGAATAGATAAATAGAGATGGATAGATTTCTGTAATTTTTGTCGTTCAACGTAAATCAGAGAGAAACAGACAGCAAAAAACAAAAACAATCTAACAAAAAAAAAAATGTTCTAATAACATTTTTGCTAACATTCACATTAAGTTATGAAAATGTTATTTCGAAATGTTCTCTGAACATTCAAAACACACAGTTTTAAAATGTTTTATTCTTGGTTATACGAACGTTCAGGGAAACATCCCATTTTATAATTTTGCATTATAACATTATGGAAACATTACTTTGAACAAGTAGGAACATTGAAAAAACCTTAAAGGAACGTTAAAATGTTTTTTTTTTAAAAAAGCGTTCCATGAATGATGTATAGATTATGTTTTTGTGCTAATGTTTTCAGAACATGATTAAAGACCAGATAACTTTCAACATTTTATTAATGTAACTGGAAGAATGTTTGTTCATAACTTTGTGAGAATCTTGCCAGATCATTAGGGAAGTTCTGTGAATGTTCCCAGTTAGCTGGAAACTTCCTAAAGCTCCGGCCTGAGACGGGCGCTGACAGCCTATATAAACAGCTTTCTGTCTCCTTCATTTATTCGCTTTTAGAAGATTTCTCAGGTTTTTCAGCGTTCTTGGCTCATTCGGTTGATCGGGTGCGGTTTGCCAGGCCTGTAACGGAGGATGTCTCGCGTCCTTTGGGAAAATCCTGTTGTCTTTGTTTCTGTAACAATGAACGTCGCATCCATCATCAGATGGAGCTTTCGTATTCGCTGCTCCTTTGAGTCGCTCCATAATGGCCGTGAATTATTTTTATTTTTATAAACTTTGTGTCTGTTATGTTACCACCACTTATTAGAGGCCCAGACATAGTTATGACAATGTTTTGTCTCTAAAAATGACAAAAGATTCATAATTTTAAACTTCAGAGCATGCTTTAAAGCCACACATTAACTAAGGACAGACACAAATACGCAAACGCAGATGTTAACACTTGGCCTACGCAGTGCATAGTTTAGCTTGTGTTTTTAGGTTACTGTACTAAAGTTTCTTTCAAACGTCTTTGCAGTCTGTTGCTGAAAGAGAAAAGACAACAGTTTATGCTAATGTTCCCTACAGACAGTCTTGTGATGTGTTGTTGTTGTTGTGCAATTCGCATCTGCACTCACATACTTCCACTGTTCACGTTATGTTTGCATAGACACGGCAATTTGTAACTATTGTACGTTTTGGCGAGTCGGTGGCTAACTCGTATCTACTGACGCCCCAGTGACAATTTAGGGGAGGATTTTCAATTTTTGTTGTTGTTTTTTTAGCATTTAGCATCACAAACAAATTTATATGAAATTGCCACCTCATAAAATAGCGTTTTCTCAGCTCAAAAACAACTTTTTTGAGGCACAACCTCCAATGTACGGAAGTTTGTTTCCGTCACTAAAAAAAAAAAAAAAAAAAGGTGATTACTTCTGACTTTTTTTCTCGCAATTGTGAGTTTATGCCTCACAATTCTGACATTTTTCTCAGAACTGCAAGATATGAACTAGCAGTTGCGAGAAAATTGTGAGTTGACCTTTTTTCCTCAGAATTGGACTTTATAAACTCGCATTTCTGACTTTTTCCCCTCACAATTGCAACACATTCTTCGTGAAGTTCAAAACCGTGAGTTTATATCTCGCATTTCTGACTTTTTTTCTTCTGAGACTTTATTTTTTTAGAATTTAAGTTTAAATCTTGCAATTCAGACTTTTATCTTGCAATTGCCAATTTTTTTGAATTGCGAGACAATCTCACAATCCTGAAAAAAAACTGTAAAAATTGCAATAAAAGTTGCAATTACCTTTTATTGCTTTATTCCGTGGCGGAAACAAATATCTGAATGTTTTATTTGTATGGAAGCGTAATTTATGTTATGAAAGTGACCTATAGTTTGGAATTGAAAATGTCAGATTCAATGTGATTTTTGCAGTGCATTCTCTGAAAATCATGTTTGTGTATTTGGAGCACATTTAGCTCATTCTCAGGTGATATGTTGTCGTCTACAGGTGTGGTCAGACAGGTGAAGCCGCTGGTTGGTCCTGTGAGCACCGTACTGAAGCTGGCCATGAACTACGTCACAAACGGGGTCGTGTCTCACCGGAACATCATCAACGTCCACATCTACGTGTCTGAGTTCTGGTTTTAAAAATATCGAATCATTTTAGGTGTCCATTTGTCACTATAGCACGAATCTTTCTGAATCACTCTACAACTGTTTCTTAACTTCTTTTCCAGTTTCAATATCTTCATATAACTAAGATAAATTCACCTTAAGATATTTTAAAAGATGTATTTTCATAGATTGCATCTTCAATATAAGCCTATTTTGTCATTTAATTTTCTAACTCGCTTACAATTAAAACAAGTGGGAAAAATCTGCCAGTGCAACCAGTAAGAAAAAAATACACTCATATTGAAGATAAATCACTGAAAATTCTCAATATGTTATGCAATGTTGCTTCTCAAGTCAATTCTAGATAGGATTTTTAGACATTTTAACTGAAAATCTTTTGCAGTACAATTATACTCAATTTAGCCAATTTAGGCAAACTAATTCCCAGTCTAAAGAATGATTCCCCCGAATTAAAAATTCAGTCAATTACTCACCAATTACCATAATGTCGTCCACTTGACTTTCTTCTGTGGGAAACAAAACAAGATGTTTAGCAGACTCTTTGGAATGACATGAAGATGAGAATGAGTATTTTAATGTTTGAATGAACTATTCATTTTAATCCAATTAATTGTGTGAGATAATCTCTAAATGGACACCTAAAATGGCTAATTTTTCCCCCCCAACTACACAAGTTTTTCACGAGGAACACGACACACTAGGCCAGACGAGAACATTGCATGATGGGAGCGCTGCCCTGCTTTAGACGCCACCATGCGTTCCGGTGGGAAGAAACATCATTTGCTGCTCTGATGCTTTTAATTGTAGAATGTAAAAGCATGTTTTCACTTACTCCCTAATGGTTGACTTTGGAAGTGGAACTGAAGGCGTTTCTGTGAGTTGATGCGAGCTCATCCAGACAAATGAATACGGAGTTGACGACTCGACACTGATTGTACGCTTGTGTAGACACACTTTGCATTGCTAATGTTTTGTATGTATCACCGACTGTGTCATTAAAAACAATTTTTAGATTTCTACTTCTATTTTTGTAAATGTCTAGTATTGAGTGAACAGCCACTCAGGACACCAAAAAATGTAAACACATTTCGTAACAATTAAAAAGGGGCAAAGTTTAAATAAATGTATTCACACACACACACACACACACACACACACACACACACAATATATATACCTCTGAGTGAGTTCACGTAGTGTAACAGTGCAGCGCTTCTGGGTTGTACATCAGAACGGAGGCTCACTATTGGCCGACGCTGGTCATGTGTGTGATGCTGGCCAATAGTGAGCCTCCGTTCTGACGTATATTCTCGTCTCTTGATAAACTTAAGGTTGAGCCACTGTAGTCACTTGGACTATTTTATTTATGTCTTTACTAACTCTCTGGGCCGGCAAGTTTCACTAACAGAGAAGCCTATGGAGGAGTGAGACAGCTCTCAGATTTAATCACAAATATCTTAATTTGTGTTCTGAAGATGAACGGGGTTGAAACAACATGAGGGAGAATAATTACTGACAGATTTATCATTTTTGGGTGAACTAACCCTTTAACCCTAAGAGGTCGGGTAATGAAGAAAATAACTTAAAATATTACTTCAATTTTTGTGTGAAATACATCATTCGAAACTGTAAAGGGTCTATTTTTATATGCGCATTCTCACAATAACAACAAAACTTTGTGCGTTTGTAAAAAAGAGAAAAACCAAACGGTGCGCTTTCTGCCGTCTCAATCTCTGTGAACTTCTTTCTGAAACGTGTCACTAAAATGAACCGAAACTCAGAAAATACTTGCCACAGACATGAGAGATGAGAGCTTGAAGTGTCTACTTTTAACATAACATTACTGAAAGCGTTCTCTGAAGTTAATTTATCGACTTTATCAACTTCTAATTCAAATAAATCTAGTCTACAACACAAATAACATTTCAGTGCAAACCGTCCTTTTCAGTGAGTCAAATCAAAATGCTAACTGAAAACGGTTCATTTGCATCATCACAAATGTTATGTACAAAACTCTATATGTGCTTTATTAAAATATAAAAACCTTCCCTGAAAGAAATTAATACTTTTATTCAACAAGGACACATTAAATTGATCAAAAGTGACAGTACATGCATTTATAATGTCACAATAGACTTCTAGTTCTAATGAAAGCTGTATATGTAGGTAATAATGCAGTTTAACTCTATGCAATGTTATATTACGTGTTGTGTTATATATGCATTGATGCATATAAATGAAAACGGGTTAATTGTTTTTTTTTTTTAAATACAGTATTTTACTTGCTTTATTTCAAAGCTACGACCGCTATGACTTTTTACTTGAAAAATCATTCTTATAAGTCATTAAAGAAACAATAAATTCTGAATACTGAGATGTATTCAGTTTCACCAAGGCTGAAAAATATTGAGATATTATTTTTCATCTGCCAGGCCTATAATAGATTATTAGTTTGTACTGGAATACATTTTTAGAGTAACCTTCCCATCTCCGGGTAAAATATGCGGGGGAAAAAAGCGCGTACAGAATTAGGTGCCCTGGTAAAAATGAGTAATTCAATTATTTCACGAGCTTATAATTTGACCATAATTTGCTAGGTTTGATTCAGATCATTAGTAAATCAAACTTTCCATGTAACTTGGCTAAGGCAACTGCAGAAATGAAAGGCCGATGGTTTTTGCGTCCTGGTCAAATGAAGACCTAAACGCATGCCAGCAACATTCCCACAATCCTCTTGTTCGACTCGCTCCAGTCATGCCATGCATTGATAGATCGGACTAAGTGCTGTTGGTTCTCAGCGATGGAAACTCGGAGGGACATGGAGCCGTTTATGACCACAACCCTTTTAACGCGCGGCCACTGAACCAAGACTGTCTTTCCTCGACGTCAGGGGACGTGAAGCTCATTTCAGCGGATGGAGAGACGAGTCTCCGCTTTACGAAGACAATGGGACAGTGAGGGAATCATTTATCATGGTTTAACGTTCCTCTTCTGTGTGTAGACTGAGGTTTACCCCTGCGACGTCACAATAGCGGCTCTGAAGACTGAAAGTCAGTCAGTGTGACGGAGGGAAAACGAGACAAGCGACAAAAACATTATACGACAAAGAAAAGCACAGCATAAATAATTCACCAGACTTACAGACGTTCATGCATAAAAGACCATCCCGGATGAGCTCAGTGAAAAAATAAAACACCCAAGATGATGCAAAAGGTAAAAGAAAGGAAGAAATTATAAATACGCATGTTACTTGACAAGTTAGGTTCACAGAAAGTTTTCAGAAATGTTGTGTTGACTTTTTAAGTAGGCTTTGAAAACGGGACATTTATCCCATAACGGTTTAAAAATGTTTTTTTAGAATATGAATTCAATGAGGATGATGCTTACACATGTTATGTTGAAGTCATTATACTATATTTCATTTAAGCAAAAAAAAAAGTGCAAAAAAGATGGAGACCATCTAAGACCAGCAAACCAGTTTAGACTGGTTTCAGAAGTTATTTTCAATAATGTAAGGTTGCAAAACCTAGTGAACTGCTTTTTATTTTCTTGAATACCCAATATTTCAGAAATGTGTCATCACAGCAGTGACGTTGTGAACCACATTCGATGCGCTGAATTTATTTCCAGTGAGCAATCGTGTAACTGTTGAGTTTCAGTGTGAGTGACGTACTAGTATTTAGACATGCATGTACATTTTTTTTTTTTTTTTAAGCAAATCATTTTCGTTGGACATAATGAGAGTTTTAAATAAATAAACTCACATATACACTATTGCTCAAAAGTTTGGGATCAGAAGGTCTTTTTTTCTCTTTTTTTAAGAAATGAATGCTTTTATTAAGCAAGGATGCATTCAATTGATCAAAAGTTGCAGTAAATGCATTTATAATGCTCTAAAAAATGCTGTTCTTTTGATCCTTTTATTCATGAAAGAATCCAAAAAATATTCCGCAGCACGACTGTTTTCAACATTGATCATGATCAGAAATGTTTCTTGAGCAGCAAATCATCATATTAGAATGATTTCTGAAGGATCATGTGACACTGAAGATGTTGAAATCCTGATTTGATCACAGGAATTAATACAATTTTAACATTTATTCACAATTATATAAATATATATATAAAATATTGGTATGCTGTGTTTTTTAAATACTTTTTTACTTTATTAAACTCACTACATGCTATTTGTTTTTGCATGCATAAGAATCTACACTGTTAGGCAAAAAAAAAAAAAAATGCACCAGTGCATATGGAGTTATGCACAATACAGCCCAGAAAAATGTCTTCCATGCCACCCACCCACCCACCCACCGCCGCTGCTGGAGCGTAACACACGGGCCTTGGACTGCGTGCGTGTGTGTGTGTGTGTGTGTGTGTGTTGGTGGGGTGGTGGTCAGGACTCATGGGGAAGGGAGGCTCTCTGGATCCCGAGACAGGAACAGTCCGTCTGGGATGAGGCCCAGCTTTGGGACAGGCAGACGACGGGGTCGTATCACACACACACACACACACACACACACACACACACGCACACTCCCCCCACTGCATTTTCCTGGCCTGCATCCCCCGTCCCTCACCGCAACACATGTTTTAAGATATATGTGAGTTCTTTTAATGAAAATGTTGGGGGAGTTCCTCCCGCTGCCATTGTTTCTCATTATGTCAAACAAAAACGTTTGGCAAAAACACACCGAAATGTATTATAATGCACAATTTTACACGCAGATACGTCACACAAACGGAAACTCCGCAGTTACGTGACTGCTCACTGGAAATAATACGCAACGGTTCAACACCCATGTCACTTCTGTAATGTGACGCATTTCGGAAATAACCTTTGGAAAGATGAAAAGTAGGATGGGACATTAATCTCAGTTTTTGAGGGAGCTTAATAGGTTTTGTAACCTTAGATTACTAAAAATAAACCAGCCTTAACTGGTTTGCTGGTCTTAGGAGGTCTCCTACTCATGGGCTGCGTTTCCCAAAAGCATTGCGAGTCCAAGTTGACAGTCGAGAGCATTGGTGGCAATCGTTCTACGGTCTGTTAGCTGGTTTTAAAGGGGTTTCGGACACTTTTTGACTAGCTAAACCAGCTGAAGACCATCTTGGCCAAACTGGGAGACCATAAGACCATATTAGGCTGGTTTAAGTTGGTTTACACCAGCAGGTTAATGTCTAATATTTTACAAGATCTCAATTGTTTAGTCTAGGAATTGATCGGATCATTTTCTACATTTCTAATTGTTTTAACCCAAATTTGGGTCAAATATGGACGAATTTAACCCAACGGCTGAGTCTGTCCATATTTAACTGAAATTGGGGTTGAAACAACCCAGCAGTGTTTTTTAGAGACAGAGCGATTGTATTTTTTTGACCAACAATTACAAAGACAATCTTTTTTAATTTGGAAAATGAACCATGCACAATAATGACCAAGAATGTGCATTAAGAATTCAGCATTGAGACGTGCTTGAGTTTCTGACTGATATTGAGGTCGGTCGTCCCATTGAATCGATCCCAGACTAAGCGGAAATGGCCAATATCAGTAACTTAAGATTCACACAAAAACATCCTCTACTATTATTAAAACCTTTAAATGCACTTCTGCTGATTAGAGCCATTGATCTCTCAGTTCTCAGAGATCTACTATTACAGCTGACATTTGTGAGGGGGAAAAAAAAACACCAAATTTGATGAGCGCTGATGTTTTACTGAAGTCCAACAGGTGGCAGACACACACAACACTACGGCGGCCTTTCTATTGGACTTTTATTTCTGTCCTCTCACAAACATTAGGGGCAATCCCTTCAAATGCGACTTGATTTGGGTTTTGAGGAGGCTAGTAATAAGGACGCCACTTTGACCTAAACCCAAGACGTGTGACTCGCCATAACTTACAGCGCCGGCCCAAACCGCCTATAACCAGAACTGTGCGCACAACCAAAGCCAGAGAACACACGAGACCCGTAGCGTACGGATGTGTGGGCTATTGGGATTTATCCCACACTCATGAAAATTCAGAGTTCACAAGCAAAGGGCGTCTGAGAGAAGATCGGCTCTGAACACACTCTGACGCTTCATGACGTCTGCGAGGTCGACGGGGATAATCGAACGGTTGAATATACAGCATGACATCAGACTGTAAAAGCTGACGGATGGTTTTAACAGTTACTTTATTTATGACGGGCACATCATTATTTGGCTTTTACTGCAGCGAGTGACATTTAAAACAAATGTTCTCTTCAGAAGAACAGAAAAACACATTGTTTATTGAAGAAAATAATGCTGGCTGCTACATTCACACATAAGCAAAAACAGAAAAATCCAGAAGATCAAAGAAACATAGGCTGTCTGCCGAAACTAACAAACAACATCTTAAGCTCAGATTTGTGGAGATCATTTTCTGGGAGGAATTTCTTACTAGTGGCATAAAGTCGCTTTGGTTTGTGTTCAGACTGGAGTTTCCCGGCTAACAGGGAACGTTCTCAGTTATTATGAACAAACATTCTTCCAGGAACGTTAACAGAATGTTCGTTCAGGGTTATCTGTGATTTAATTATACACCGTTAATGCAACAGAATGTTCATCTAACATTTGTACAGTCAAACCAAAAATTATTCAGACACCAGATATAATCTTTGATATTTTTTACTAGTGTGATCAGGACACTATAGTTCATTTCTGTAAGTGAGGATCGCAAAATAAAGTAAACTGTGACATATTATACCCAATAATTCTTCATACAGTGACTACCAGTGACAAAATTTGGGACCAAAGATGATCCAGACACTTTGAGCTGATCATGTTTTGCTGAAGTGTGTTGTCTTTAATTGCTAATGCTCTTTTTACACACAGACTGAACACAATGAAGCATTGCTTGGTCACTGGTTGAGCTAAACTGGTATTATCTAATTGTGTAGTTAAATTTAACAGCTGACAGATATTCAACATAATTCATGTGTGAGACAGTCTAACAGAAGGACGGACAAAACCAAAGTTCTTGTCATATTTAATGACCGTTTTATAAACTACAGCGAATAAACTGATAATGTGAGAAATGTTGAAGGTGTCTGAATATATTTTGGTTTGACTGTAAATGTTACAACTTGTTTCGGAATGTTCAGTGAACATTCAAAAGTAACAATTCCATAATGTTTGCAAAATGGAATGTTCTCATAACCTTTGAATAATAACCAGTGAAAATTGTTTTTAAAACTGGATGTTTTAAACTTAATGGGAACATTAGCAAAACAAGCATATTTTTGTTGATGGTGCACAAACGGCCAAAAAGATGTCGTCAATCGATGTGGAAAACGCTCCCGATGACACTGAGGATCTCCAGGCGAAGTTAATGGCTTTCCGAGAAACCGACAACACCTCCACTTCAGCATTACACAAGACACACTAAACGCGGCCTTTGGAAAATTCAGAGTACCGTAGGGAATTTTTAAAGCGTGAATAATGTCGAACTCAAGAGCGGTTATTCTCATGATTTGTCATAGATTAATGACATCACGGCGCTTTAACCCTGAGGTTTTAGATGTTCTCAATCTGAAAGCAAAACAAGACTGCTGTTTTGTCTGCGTTTGCAAGAACACAACCCCAAACAATGATGTGAGATATGTACGTCTAATTCGTTAACGAATCTGGGCCTCGAGACAAACAGTGCGCTCATGCATTTTATAAATATTTGGGTGATTGATTTCATTGGATGTCAGGTGTGAGTGTGTTTTGAATTAGCTTTGCACCTACCCAGAACGTGGAAGCGTCAACAGGCGTCCGACGAAGCGGCTTCATGATATCCAAACACTTCGCGGTCAGTTAAACAGCTTACTGGAAAAGAAAAAAGAGTGAGACAGAAATAAGTTACTCAGGCCTTGTTCAGAAACCAACACCTCGTTGTCATTAGTGCCTGGGTAGAACTATATATCTGGAAAAAAAATTGAAATTTGAAATGAAATACACTTATATGTATGCAATGCAATCAAATCAATACAGAGTCAAACCAAAATTTATTCCGACACCTTCAACAATTCTCACATTATCTCAGTTTATTCGCTATAGTTTCTAAAATGGTAATAAAATATGAGCAGAACTCAGTTGATATTTGACTGGTTTTGTCCGTCCTTCTGTTAGACTGTCTCACACATGAATTATGTTGAATATCTGTCAGCTGTTAAATTTAACTACACAATTAGACAATAACAGTTTAGCTCAACCAGTGACCAAGCAATGCTTCATTGTGTTCAGTCTGTGTGTAAAAAGAGCATTAGCAATTAAAGAAGAAACACATGATCAGGTCAAAGTGTCTGAATCATTTTTGGTCCCAAATTTGTATGAATGTTACTGGTAGTCACTGTATGAAGAATTTGTGGGTATAATATGTCACAGTTGCGATCCAAAAATGACATCTGGTGTCTGAATAATTTTTGGTTTGACTGTGTGTAAAAGATAATTCAAAGATTTTACCCCATGGTGTTGCATTTCCTCTCTTTTGCGTCCGAGTCCACTCAAAAGACGCATAATTGAACATACTACGTTACGTCCCCAGATGCTCCTCACCCCATCATCATCAAACCATGCTTTCTTGCTGTCTGTTTCTTCCTTTGTTGCTTCTCGATGTTGTAAATCACAGGCTCATCATGTAGGCCTTACAACAACCATGCATAACCGCCTCACCAAATCAAAGCCTTGGCCGATAATTATTAATGCACGCACTTCTCTTTTACAAAACTTCTTTTGTTGGGTCGTCCATCAATGTGTTTTTGTTTTGGTACCAGTTAGTTTAGCTAATGTTGTAGGGCATCAAAGAGTCTCGGGGAGGCTTGCGGTATTTCAACACTTCCTGTGGCTTTGGTGCAAACGCATTCCTGCATCCCAACACACCAAGAAACAAAAGGAGTGTGTGATCTCGGTGACCTCTGACCTACGTTGTTGCTCATTCACATCATGAGCGATGGAATCGAGCGCATCAATCAAGGACACGTACGTCGCTACATTAGCGCTTTATGGGAATTACAGCGGAGGATTTGATTAAAACCGAATTGCTCACTTGCGCAACCACTTGAGTCGTGAGTTTTTCCATGTTTCAAAAGTGTAAGTCATGCACAGTCGAGAACAATGTGACAATGATTAGACACAGCGATGGACCACCCAGAGCCCATCACGAGCTGCGTGAGTCTTCAGCTCCTTCTTCTTCTTCTCAAACAGATTTGCATGGAGTCTGTAGCGTGTAACACTTAATAAGTCCTGAAATACGAGATTATTCCTTCATCCCAGTGTAAATGCACATGTCTTTTCTTTAAGTCAACATGAAATGCCGTTCCTAACTCAATTTATCTCTATAATCTGATATATTTCAGAGTTAAAATAATAATAAAAACGTGGCTGTTTTATAACCGAGTGGAGTCAGGTGGATGGAGGGATTGTAAAGATGGATTTATGACGTCAAGCAAAGCGGAGAGTCAATACAGAGGTGGAGCGAGTTATTGCATGTGATAAAAGATTATGAAGACAAACATTTGGTGCTTTAACACTAACATGACATAATGAATTGTGCACAATAAAACCAGGAACATGAATTTAAATGTTTATGTCTTTGGTTTTTAAAGTGCTTTATGAATAAATTTGACTTGGCCACTTCTCATCCCTTTTTAATGTCAGGATAATATATCTGTGGGTGCAAAGGCATAAAAATATATATATATATATAAATGAACATAAAACAAAAAAGAATTAAATAAATAAATAAAAAATCTGTAAAAATAAATAAATAAAAAACAAATAAATAAAACACTAAAAATAAATAAATAAAAGTAATAATAAAACAAAAAAATGCACAATTAAAACAAAACAAATAAATAAAACACACACTAAAAATAAATAAATAAATGAAAGTAATAATAAAACATAAAATAAAACAAAACAAATAAAAAACACACAAAAATGCACAATTAAAACAAAACAAATAAATAAAACACACACACACACAAAAAATCATAATAGAAATAAAACCTATATAAATAAAGCATACCTAAATAAAACATTAAAATAATACATGCATTAATTAATAAAAAAAAATACAAGCTTACATACTGTATATACATATCAACATAAAATAATAATGTTGGAAAGTATGTTGGATGGATAGACAAGTTAAACCTCTAATCATAAGCAATATTGATGCCTTAGCAACTAATCAGAAGGACTATGATTACCGGATGTCTTCATCTGTCCGAGGAACTCCACTGAATTTAGTCCGATTTATAAATCTTGTTTTAAGGATATTAAGATATTTGTATTGGACACCAAGACTAAATACTGATGAGATAATGTTTTTTTTTTTTTTTTCACTGAAATGAGTAAACTCTGAGCTTCTCACGAGTCCTTCATGAATCATCGATTATTCTTCTAAACTAAACCACAATTCTTTATCAATTCCACTCCAGAATCACTGATTGAGTAAAACCATCTGTCGTCTCCATTGGGTGTCCAGCTTGTTTTTTCCTGTGAGTCTTTCAAGACGACGCAGAGGTTTCTGGTGTTTCTCGAATTCCCGGACAGTGATTGTTCATGCGGCCGACCGGCTCTGTCAGACCGAGGTGATCATCGGGTTTCTTTCCATCATCAGTTTGGGTGCAGATTTTATTGTCTCAGAGACAAGGCGAGTTACTGTCACCATGGCAGACGGTTCATGTTATGTCTACCGAAGGCGGGGAGTTTATAGACAGTAAATAACACTGATATATTTGAGCATTTCTACAATAACTTGATTGATTTTCGATGACTTAAAAGCTGGATTTTTCTCTCTTTTTTTGTGACTTCGTACAAATCAATAAGGCCAAAAAGATTACATGCACACACACACACAGAGACTAACACACAAACACACACACACACAGACTCACACACTAAAACACACACACAGACTCACACGCATGCACACACACAGGCACACACACACACACACACACACACACATACACACACTCTCTCTCTCTCACACATACACACACACATATATATGACAATTAAGTCAGTGAATCGCTTCACGAGTTTAGAATTGAATCATTAAAGCATCTGAACTGATTCACAGAAATGAATCATACAAGCTGAAATGAATTTTTGCTACTGAAATTGAGAAATGCTATTAAAACACACAAATCTTCACACTGTTGCAAAAACAAAAAGGTAGTCTAATGGTGTAGTCTTTAAGAAATCGAATGGCCAATTAAAAAGTACATTCAAATTGATGAATATTCCCAATGTGGCATAATTTTATATTGACAGTGAAATCATAACAAATATAATATAGTTTTTCCCGCCAGACCTGTCAGCTAATGCTCTTAAAAATACATATGTAATATTCTACATTTAATTACAATAAATTCACAGTGAACGACGTTAGGAAGTGTCTGGGAATGAGTGTGGAGTTTCTCAGGGCAGGGAAGGTCGAGGTGTAAACACTGCCCGGGATAATTGCAGGCTAACATCTCATCTTTTCATAAACTCAGCACAAAAATGTTGATGTATTTAACATGGCTGCACCCAAAATTACAATTCCTGAACCTGAGAAAATGTCACTGCTTTTGGAGCACCACAGAGGCTTTGGCTGACCTTGGACCAGTCGGGACCACACACACACACGTCACCGTTGGGCAGTCCTCGGGCCAGGAGATCCGTGATGGAGAGAGGTCAGAGCACACTGGTCACTTTCCCAACGCTGGCCATGACTAATTTAAGCAAACAGACACACACAACGTCAGGATGACACAGAACATATAGAACAGGAACACTTTTTTTATGATCAGACATTCACCAAAACAATAACATCCTGTATTTAGCCTAATATAACTGAAATAGACCAAGTTCTATATTAAAACATCACCAAAACACAAAATATTAATTTTCCGATCATAGGCGGAGGGTGAACCAACATAATGAGGATATGCGCTTCCCCTTTAAAAACATTTACTATATGCAGGATTTAGCAAGTTCGCAAAGAACGCTCATTTTATTATCATTAAAAAGCGGTTATACAACTTCATCGTTCCATTATAATCAGTGAAGCTGATGCACAATGAATGTCTTTTTACATACTTGCTTATATAACGAGATGAACTCAGAATCCACTCACCGCTCAAAACATTTCGCCAAAATATTATTTTATTATGGAGAAAACTGATCCTGGACCAGCCTTTATTGACAGCTTTTCACTCTCAATATGCATATGGAAGCTTGTTTCTGCCACGAAATAAAAAAATTAAAGATAAAAAGAGTTTCTCTCACAATTCTGACTTTATAACACACAGTTGCGACTGTATATCATGCAACTGTGCGTCTACTCAAAGTATAATATGATTAATCGCAATTTGCCCATGTTAAATTTATGGTTAAATTGCCCATTGTTGGCACAGGTTTGGTATTGAACTATTGGACTTAACTGAGTTGAGGAATCTGCAGGTGGGTTATTATGTAAACAGATAAATATCGCCTAAAGGGCTGGACCTCCAATATAATGTGAGATTTCGTCTTCAAAACGAATTCCATTTTAAGAGTGAGTGGATTCATTCAATTACACTCAATAGTCGTGCACCAAGATGATGCATTTGAGGCTTTTTTTTTTTTACTAACATGACTGTGTGTGGCATAATTTATTGGAGTGGCTGGTTGAAGCCCATTGTGGATTCTGAGAAAACGATGCTTTTGGTTGGCGGGAGAAGTGGTTCAGGCAACTCAAGGATGTTGAATGGAGTCTGAGATTACTCAGAAGCCACGGCGGCCTCCTTCCCCAGCTGCAGTAAATCCCAAAACACGGGGCTTTGGTTTATAGATATAACTAAAAAAAAGTCTGAAGGTTGGATTAAAAAGACTTCAAAATGGCTTTTTGTGGATTGAGTGGAATAAATAGCTTTTTCTCTCTCACCTATTCAGTATAAAATACAAGATCGTCATCGTATTGACTTGCAAAACTAACTTTTTGTGGATCGAGTGGAATCAACCAATTGTTTTCTCTCAAATGTTCAATATAAAGTTCAATATCACCATCATATTAGCCTGCAAAACAGACTAAACAGACTCTTTGTGGACTGAGTGGAATAAATTGATTGTTTTCTCTCACCTATTCAGTAAAAAGTCCAAGATCTCCATTATATTGGCCTTCAAAACAGATAAATCTGACTAATTGTTGATCAACTGGAATAAATCAATTGTTGTCTCTCACCTAATCAGTATAAAGTCCAAGATCGCCATCGTATTGGCTTGCAAAACAGACAAAACTGAGTTTTTGAGGATCAAGTAGAATAAATCAATTGTTTTCTTTCACCTAATCAGTATAAAGTCCAAGATCCCCATCATATTGGCCTTCAAAATGGATACAACTGACTAATTGTTGATCAACTGGAATAAATCAATTGTTTTCTTTCACCTAATCAGTATAAAGTCCAAGATCCCCATCATATTGGCCTTCAAAACGGATACAACTGACTAATTGTTGATCAACTGGAATAAATCAATTGTTTTCTTTTACCTATTCAGTATAAAGTCCAAGATCTCCATTATATTGGCCTGCAAAACAGATGAAACATTGTGGACTGAGTGGAATAAATCAATTGTTTTCTTTCACCTATTCAGTATAAAGTCCAAGATCTCCATTATATTGGCTTTCAAAACAGATAAATCTGACTAATTGTTGATCAACTGGAATAAATCAATTGTTTTCTTTTACCTATTCAGTATAAAGTCCAAGATCGCCATCGTATTGGCCTGCAAAACGGATACAACTGACTAATTGTTGATTGACTGGAATACATTAATTGTTGTCTCTCACCTATTGAGTGTAAAAGTCCAAGATCACCATCATATTGGCCAGAAAAACAGATAAAACATTGTAGACTGTGTGGAATAAATCAATTGTTTTCTCTCACCTATTCAGTAAAAGTCAAAGATCGCCATTGTATTGGCCTTCAAAACAGACAAAACTGACTGATTGTTGATCAACTGGAACAAATCAATTGTTTTTTTTCACCTATTGAGTATAAAAGTCCAGGATCACCATCATATTGGCCAGCAAAACACACAAAACTGACTTTTTGTGCACTGAGTGGAATAAATTGATTATTTTCTCTCATCTATTCAGTATAAAGTCCAAGATCACCATCATATTGGCCTGCAAAACAGATAAAACTGACTAATTGTTGATCAACTGGAATAAATCAATTGTTGTCTCTTACCTAATCAGTATAAAGTCCAAGATCGCCATCGTATTGGCTTGCAAAACAGACAAAACTGAGTTTTTGAGGATCAAGTAGAATAAATCAATTGTTTTCTTTCACCTAATCAGTATAAAGTCCAAGATCCCCATCATATTGGCCTTCAAAATGGATACAACTGACTAATTGTTGATCAACTGGAATAAATCAATTGTTTTCTCTCACATATTCAGTATAAAGTCCAAGATCGCCATTGTATTGGCCTCCAAAACAGACAAAACTGACTACTTGTTGATGGACCGGAATAAATTGATTGTTTTCTCTCATCTATTGAGTATAAAAGTCCAGGATCGCCATCATATTGGCCTGCAAAACACACAAAACTGACTTTTTGTGGACTGAGTGGAATAAATTTATTGTTTTCTCTCATCTATTCAGTATAAAGTCCAAGATGGCCATCGTATTGGCCTGCAACACGGATATAACACACGGATATAACATTATATTTGTGTTTTATACTAAAACTAGCCATAACACAGGACTGGAAGTGTGTATGTGTGTTTAAGCAATTGACCCTGGCGTCCGGGGTTTCTGTTTACTGAAACATGAGTTTCTCTGGTAGTTCCTGTCGGAATAAATTGGTTCTGGTTTAAGAACCTGTCACCACGAGAGCTAACGCTAATATGCTAATAGCAGTTGTGCTCAAGTTTCTTTTGACCTGGTGAAAAAGCCTTCATGTTTACATTGACATTGGGAGATAACAAAAATATACACGTCCATTAACATGTGTTGTCCTACCGTGGTTTCCCTTGAACGTTGGTGCGTAACGGCTATGGGAAATGTCATTAGGAAGCCGTTACTCGCCACTCTTGCAGGGAAAATTTATGAGGTGTTAAGTACAGCGCTTACACGAGGGGCAGGAGGGCTCCACTTCACGACTCCCTGAATCTCTCAACAAAAGAGGAAAAACAAGAGATGTCTTCAGGAATATGTGGCTTTTTTTCCAGGGTCTCTGCCAGCACCAGTTTAGATCTTCCCGTCCTGTTAATGACACATTTAAATTAGCTGTGGTCGGGTTTTCTTCACATTCATCGAGATTCTTCTTTTCACCTCGGCCTGGTCGGGTTCAGGAGAACCACATGCCAGGGTCACTCCTCTCCTCTCCCACCCAGCCAAACCAGACCCATAATTTTGCTTTTGTTTCAGATGCGGCCCCAGTTATGAAGGAGGAAGCAGTCTGGAAAGGTCAGCAGGGATGGATACTACTGAAAAGAAAAGGATTTGGAGAAGAAGGTGAACAGTATTCCATTCAGAAAATAACTAACACACGCACACATTGGGTTTTCAGAATTAAAATGAGCTTATTACTAATCCACACTTATCAACATTTAGCTTTGCCGACATTCTTGGACATATCTTGTCCGCTTTTTGTGCCTGTGCTCAGAACTACGCGTTCTGAGATTGAGTTCTGCCTTAGAATTTGGCCAAGACAAGGTATCTTAGAAGAGGGTGGATGGATGGATGGAAAGAACGACAGATAGATAGATAGATAGATAGATAGATAGATAGATAGATAGATAGATAGATAGATAGATAGATAGATAGATAGATAGATAGATAGATAGATAGATAGATAGATAGATAGATAGATAGATAGATAGATAGATAGAACAGACGGACAGAGAAAAAACGACAGACATAGAAAGACGGACAGGACGGACGGACGGATAGATAGATAGATAGATAGAACAGACGCACAGAGAAAGAACGACAGACAGACAGACAGACAGACAGACAGATAGACAGATAGATAGATAGACAGACAGACAGACAGATAGATAGATAGAACAGACAGAGAAAAAACGACAGACATAGAAAGACAGACAGACAGACAGACAGACAGACAGACAGACAGACAGACAGACAGACAGATAGATAGACAGACAGACAGACAGATAGATAGATAGAACAGACAGAGAAAAAACGACAGACATAGAAAGACAGACAGACAGACAGACAGACAGACAGACAGACAGACAGACAGACAGACAGACAGACAGACAGATAGATAGATAGATAGATAGAACAGACAGAGAAAAAACGACAGACATAGAAAGACAGACAGACAGACAGACAGACAGACAGACAGACAGATAGACAGATAGACAGATAGATAGATAGATAGATAGATAGATAGATAGACAGACAGACAGACAGACAGATAGATAGATAGAACAGACAGAGAAAAAACGACAGACATAAAAAGACAGACAGACAGACAGACAGACAGACAGATAGACAGACAGACAGACAGACAGACAGATGGATAGATGGATAGATGGATAGATAGAGTGTTTCTTTGACTGGGGCTCCTGGTTTTAAACCGCGGACTGCAGAACCGGCTGGAAAAGTCCACCATGAGGATCCTCTGAAGGGAAGCTTATGGGAACGGCGGTGGGCGATTATGGCATGCAAAGGGTTCTTCATATTTTCCTGCATGATATGGTTTATGAAGGATGAAAGTGGTCCCTCGTCCTTCTCAACGACTGATGATTACAGTTAAGTATTCATTCAAAAGAAATTCCCTAAACTCACAGGGTTTACAAATGTAATACATCTGAGTAGCAGAAAAAAGACTTTCCCAAGCCATCAAACTCTCCTAGAATGAAGCAGGAAGAAAATGAATTAATTCATCTAAACAATTCAAAACAGTAACCTAAACAAAAAGTCTAAATGACTCTGCCTTGGCATATTAGAAGAAAATCATGTCATTGTTGTTGCATTTGTAAAATTGCTCTTTTAACTGCAGTCTGGCTATGATTTTATGGCCACTATGTAATATGTTATGTTCTGCTTTGTGCACACAGGAATTGTGGGTAATATTTAGCAGCACTATTCTATGGTGTCTCCTCTACCAGAAGAAAATGTATTCCATACGGCAGAAATATTACAAAATTCATTAAAAAAACATAAATTAAAACATAAAAAAATAAATACAAATAAACAAATATTACCCTGTAAAAAAAATATTTTCATGATTTATCACAACTTTTTTTTCTTTTTTCAAATCAACTTAGATAATTAATGCGGTTCAGATAACATAATAAGTTGATTAAAACAATCTCCTTTATTGTATTAACTAAAAAAAATTATTTCAATGAACTCAAAATTGAAAGGCAACCAGGTAACTTACTTTTTCAAGTTAAACCAGCAATATTTTTGTTATCGTTATAGTTATCGTTCTTGGTGTGAACGAGCCTTAAGAGTACAGGTATAAAATAAATGTGCATATTATACTCACTCGATATCAATGAAGATCTCCACTTGCTCTCCATTTGTCTGTCTAAGAGAAAACAACTGAGATATTAAAGAGAATATTCTCATTTGTGACTTGACTTTCCAACAGGTAAGTGCACTAACCGAAACAGTTTTTTCCTTTGCCATTCCTGAATGGAAGTGTAAGAGTTGGACAGACAACACATGAGGGTCTCATTAATCTGGGAAGAGGTTTTACGTGCCTCTCAGTCAAACAATATGCTGATTTTATCTCAGCTTTGACAGAAACGCCACTGACTGTAACCCATCTGCTTATGTTCCCTTCAATTTGCTTTTGTAAGTCTGAGCTTTAGGCTGGTGGTATGATGGTGGAAATGTGTCAACCGATAGAGATTCGGCTGTACGTTGACATTGCGATGCTGTTGATATACCATGTGCAATGGAAGATTGCTTGCATTGTTCCTCACAGTTGCTTTAAATGCATTATAAAATTAAAATGTTGCATTTTTATACGACTGCATTTGTAGAAATAATGTGATTTTTTTTTTTTTTTTTTGGTGGGGTGTTGCATCCAACAAATGAAAATTCACCCAAGAATTAAAATTCTGTCATCATTTACTCGCCCTCAATTTGTTGCAAACATGTATAGATTAAAAGAAACCTGTATAAAGTAAAAGAAGATATTTTTAATAATGTTTGTAATCAAACAGTTGTTAGGCACCATTGACTTCCATAGTATTTCCAACTTTGTGTTCAGCAGAACAAACAAATGCAGAACAAACAAATGTATACAGGTTTGGAATAAACATTCTAAATGATGACAGAATTTTAATTTTTGGGTGAACTATCACTTTAAGCTCCAAATAATATGCAAAAATAAATAAATAAGATTCATTCGTGTAATATTTAATTCACTGGATTATTTAATCATGAAATAGACAATACCACATGCAATTTCCTTAATCCTTAATGTCAAGAAGGTTCCATTTGAGGAGAAATGATACATGAAGCACCTTACGGAACCCTTGAAGGTTCCATTTAGAACCTTTTCTGCTAATAGACTCACCTTTTGATTGCTTAGTTGGGGAAATTTAACATTTAACTTTTAATATTCAACAATATTATTGATCTGGCTGCACTGGCACCATTATATGAGACCTGAACTGAGCTGGACCTAAACATCACTGAACTTCCTTAAGCTGGACTACGCTATTTTCTTCTGGAAACAAAATTTGTTGCATTATTTTCCAGTTATCTCTGTAAAGCTGCTTTAAAACAATCTGTGGTGTAAAAAGCGCTGTATAAATAAAGGAGACTTGACTTGACTTTCAGTGTCCACGCTCGCGACCATTGGAAGCTGATAATGCATCTGCAAAGAATCCCGACACTCAGTGGCATGAGAGGAATATCCAATCCAAACCACTGATCGTAGATTTGTCTGTTTATGTTTTCCCAGTCTCTTGTACGGTTCCCGAAACTCTCTGGCTCTTTGCAGGCCTCACCACTCCAAAAAAACCCTTGTAACTGTGACTTCTGGAAGCCTGTGGCTATTTTTCTTATGATGGACAACCTGATAGACAATGAGCTGTCCGGTTTTATGAACGTTTCGGCTCTTGAAACTCGAGTTCGTCGAGCGTGTTTCCATCGGCTTGTCTCTGCATCTGTCGTAAACGGGTTTAAAGTAGTTCCTTCCTGCTTCCAAAACACAGATACGCGATCCAACACAGTGAGTGCGTGGTTTTTGCGTTTGTGAAACCATATTTATTTACTCTGGGAAGGTTAATAGTGCATTATTATATCTGTCACTGAGCCCTATGGCACTGCAAACTAACCCCAGGCCTGTTTTTTCAGCTCTATGATAGCATTTTGTCTACAAGCGTGTCCAAGTGAGTCTCATAGACTTGATTTATAGGATTTCTTTAACCCACTTCACACTGTACGCCTGGCTCGTGTAAACAGACGTTTGCGCTGCGGCCTGCATGAGGAAATTTGAAGTTTTACAGGTTCATAGCAAATCAATTACAGTCTGATGGCTGACAAGAATAAATGCGGCTATAATCTTGATTTAGTTGGCAAACATATGCAAACAAAGCACTTTTAAACCTTAGATCAATATAAATGTAGCGCAGCGAACCCTATAAATTAGTATTTTGTGTTTATCCTGTTTGCTAACCAGGGCTTGACATTGACACCCACCAAATTCAGACACAGTCACTCCTACTAGCCACTTTGGCGGGGGTTTTCACAATGGAAATGCATTGTGTGCCATTAGTAAAGGTTGAGCTTTGCATAGCAGCAAACTCTTTGACATTACTCAAACACTACTAGTCTTCGCTAGAAAATCGAATGCTGTAAAGGCCACTTTAGTTTCATCTTGAAGTAGACTTCGCGAGCGCATGTGTGGCTTCAGACAATCTGAAAGCCCAGGAGCTAGAGAATTTACCTCAGACAAACAACCAGGCACAACTACAGACAAAACAAATTAGCGTCTTGGAATGAGACTCAAAACCCAAACAAACACCAGAGATTGTTTGGCCAAGAAAGCTCACCAGTTTTAACTCCGTGTGCATGTTTATTTTTCTGTTTTCTGTTTTTCATTTGCTTCAGTTCGCCCTATGTGAGGTCTCCATTCTGAACATGAAGACGCACGCAAGACTTAACAACCAGAATGGGTAATCCCACAAAAAAAGAGTGCTTCCCATTTTTTCCGCACATCGTAGGTTGCCCTCAAGTTCAAGATGGAGGAAAACAATTAAAAGTTTCTCGATGGAGCAATGTGCTTTCCATGACTGCAATAGTTAATGATTAGTTGGTAAACACTGTAAAGATGGCCTCGAGCGGCAATTCCTTGCATTTAAGAATCTGAAAGACAATGAGGAACATTTCAAAATAGCTGTTTAGGAACATTGTAGCTGGTTTTAACTGGTTGCCTGACCACCTTTAACCTTATAAAGCTACTGTATCATATTTGATACATAATATCTAAGGCCTTCCACTTTGTTGAAAAACCTGTTGCACACAATCTACTGCATGCTTTCCGTTGTCTGATTGAAAGTTCATACTTTTTTAGCAAGTAAAAATTGTACAAATGTCCACCTTCATGTGTCTTTTTTTGCTGTGAAATCATTAATGGGTATTATAATGTAAACGTAAGAATAATTTTTATATTGTTAGCAATATTTCACGATGAACATTACCGGACTGAAGCAACTTAGGCTTAACTTGATTATTCATACATCATTTCGCAAAATAATTTTGGTTCCCCAAAGAACCTTTTAGTGAAGATTCTTAATCACCATGAAATCAAATATGTCATTTTTTTTTAATGGAATATCACAGTGTTATTCTGAATTATTTATCCGTGCCTCGTAATATTGAATTAAAATAACTTCCCCTCCCTCTATAACAGCTCAGGCGGGGCAACCTGTCACTCACATGAGATCCACCAATAGCAAACCACAACCATCCAATCAATTCCCTATGGACAAACTCAAGCCCCGCCCTACATTTGTTCTAGTTCGAGATGCTGTTTCACTCGGATATACGTCCCAATAGGGAAGAATACTTTTTTCTTAGTGTGAAGAACATTCTAAAAATCTAAAGAATCTTTTTTTTTTTTCACTATAAAGAATCTTTTTCTGTATTTGCAAAGTTCCATGAACGTTCTTAATGGAACTCTAGATTCCGATAAAGAACCTTACTTTTTAGAGCGTAGCATGATCCAAAACGCTGCTACCAACAAGGCTATTGCTTTTAAATACTGATGCATATAATGTACAGAAACCTCAAACTAAAGGCCACCATAAGAGCCACTAATGTTGGTGCAGTGAAAGCAACCAATCCACAATGGTCAAAATGTTACAATGTGTTCCATCAAAACTGTCGTCCAACTCTGCAAACGCATGGCCCCAACGCTGGTTCACTGCAAGTCCGAGAGCCTGTTTTGTTGACATTTTTGGGAAGGGTCTCCATTTCACACAATTCATACATGACACGTCGTTAAAGATATTTGCGTCCTCACCAACGTTCCCTCCAAGCCAAACGCCGTTTGTGGTTCCTCCATGTAACTTCCAGAACAGAACAATATTTTCCTGATTAATTAATTTCAACCAGCAGAAGTTCTGCACAACACATAAATATCGGAAAATGTCTACTTTATTGAAACCACAAAGGGATTCTGGTATTGTCCAAGACACACAACCTTCCTGGAGAGGTCACTCGCCCTATTTTCTGCTCTGGTGGGCAGGGGAACAGTAGTGACCATTGGAATGCTCTGGTTTTGGTTGTATGTTTGAGCTTAAGCCTTCCTGATACCCTCTTCCCAAACACACCGACCAACCGGCCCCTGCCATCTCAGGCCGGTGGATCGGAGCCCAAATCCACTCCTTCCCTCGTTTTGGACCTCCTGAAAACAACAGCAGGGTGTAATCTGTGGAATGACCAGAGCATTTGATAAAGGCTTGTGTTCTTGCAAAGGACTGGGAATGGATTACTGGAGATGCTTGGCATCCAATTAAAACTCTTCTTTTCCCACCATTTCATTGCAGATGATTAAGTTCCAGGAAGGCATCTCGTAAGATTAAGCAAACCCGAAGATTATCAGGTCAAAAGTGAAAGGTCAATCCCAAGAGGGCAAAGCAGGTGATGACCTGAACGTTAATGTTGGTGCGGGGAAAGCAACCAATCCACAACGGACAAAAAGGTACAATGTGTTTCATCAAAACTGTCACCCAAATATGTGTGTGTGTACATTCACAATAGAGGCCAAAAGTGATGTCAGAAGTCAAAGCCGACATCATTTTTTTAACAGGCTGTCATACAAAGAAATGATGAAAATGTGCAAAAAACAAGAGAGAACCAATGGAATATTAATAATTGATTATGTTGTAGTTAATGTTTGCATTTTCCTGTGAGTTTTTCTTTCTCTATGCATTTGCAAATAATTGTCAACATATTTAAAATAATAATAAAAAATATATATTTTATTTTTTGATGGTTTAATTGGACTTGTAGGGTCATTAAAACCAAATTGTGTATATATATATGTATATATGTATGTATATATATATATATATATATATATATATATATATATATATATACATATACTCTATATAATAGTGTAATATAATATTAGTTAAAACAATTATTTAAAATAATATTATAATGATATTTATATACTAATAAACTATACCATCATACTATTATATTTTTACATTTTTAAATCTAGTGTTTTTACTATTTTTTAAATAGATTATTAGTTATTTATTATATTTTATAATTTATATTTAAAACTAATAATTTTTGTAATGAAATAAAATGTGTATACTAAACATTTTAAAGGGACACTTCACCCATTTGCATTAAGCTTTGCATTGTTAGAAACCCAGTCATACTATTGAATGGTCGTGCAACACTCTCTCATTTTCCCCTGAGACGGGAGAAATCTGTTATTTACCTCTTACACTTCCTCCTACAATGACGCAAAAATCGTCATTTTGCGTCATTGTAGGAGGAAGTGTTAGAGGGGGGGATTTCTGTTAAGACTACAGACACTAGTTTCTCATCTTTCCCAGGGGGCGGGACCTGCTCACGCTACAGACCTATTACAGATCAGTGGGTGGGACTTTACTCTCTGAAACTGAAAGCAATATCCTCCATCTTGTTTGAAGCTAAGCTAACAGGCGCTGTGGAGACAGATGTACAGTTATGACAATAGCGGAGGAGAGTGCTCAATATGATATAGAAGAAGAGGATTTCGGAAGTCTGATGCTTGAATCAGGTGTTTGTGGCTACCTTTACAAGCCGCATTATAGCGAAGAGCAGCCGAGGCAGAAGACCTGCCTGCCGCGGACGAGGAGCCCGGACTGGCTCGGGTTAGGGCGGACCGGTGGCGCCGGTGATCTCACTATGCAGCTACGAACCGCTACGAACACAGAGATAGAGTCCGTCTGCGGCAAAGAATTTCAACGATGACAATTTCTCCTGGACGAAATCTCTGAATCAGACGAGGACACGGACGTTTGTGTTGAGAACTATTCTAGTTTCGCACCGCATATGTTCTGACTGAACATCCCGGTACCATGCAATAATTCACCTTTTCGAAAGAAATACAAACGAGGAGTAATGCACTATATGAGTTCGCCAACTAACTAGACATTTTGTGTGAATGTGAAATGAATTACAAGCTCTGGTAGTAGCTAGCCTTGTAGACGGAAGAGTGATTTCTCTTATAGGCAGATATGCGCTTTCTGGATTAGTGGGAGTGGCTTGCGGAGCTGTGCAATGTGGTGCATTGTGGGAGTTGTTGTCTTTCATACAAATGCGTTCTGAAGTTATTTTTTGTCTTTTCTCGGTCACGAAGGCACCAAATTCAAAAATTATTTTACATTTCGACTACATATATGACCCACTTTAAATAAAAAACAATGTTCAAATGGGTGAAATGACCCTTTAAGTGCAACCTTCACCCTGCAAACATAAGTTTAGCTTTATTTAAATTAATAATTAATAAAATAAATAATTAATTGTTTCGTCCGACTTAATTCATTCAATCTTTTTTTCTAGAGTTGAAATTTTGATTGTTTAGTTGAACTCTACAGTTGGTTCAATTTTGGTATAAAATAAATATTTCAAGAGAGCCAGTTTTGTTGACATTTTTGAGAAAAATGTGTCTCTATTTTACACATTTCACACACGACACATCGTTAAAGATATTTGCGTCCTTCAAGCCAAACGCCGTTTCCTCCACGTCACACTTCCAGAAAGGAAGGCATCTTGTACAATTAAGCAAACCCAAAGATTATCAGGTCAAAAGTGAAAGGTCAATCACAAGAGGGAAAATCAGGTGTTGACCTGAACGATCCACGCCTGGGAATCTCTTCGTCCCCATTCACTCGACTTGTCTTGCACAACCCATGTGGAAGTGTCTCTTTCTTCTAAGCCTAGCTTTGTTTCCTAAAGCCGCACTTTAAGGGGCTTAATCCGTGAGCCAAATTTACCGCCGGTTCATTATTCCTGCGCAACAATTAAAACTCCAGCTTCTGGCTGGCATTCCAGTGACTGGCACTGACTGGGCAAGCCTGGCACTGGAGCTTTGCCTGAGGGTTTTATTTTAATTGAAAAGAGATGGTTGTTCGCCACTTCTGCACGGATATCACGGCAACACAAAAAGAGATAATGAAGTGAACCAGAAGCTGGCCGTCTTCTCTAAAGAGTGAACGACAGCACTACACAATGTCACTGCAAATCTTCTGTTTTGCTGTTTCAGGCGCTACTATAGTCTTAAGGCCCGTTCACATTTATAACGGGAACTATATTTGCATCTACACTTTATGAACGATAGCGGTCTGTTTATTCTAAGCTCGCACGCTGCGGTTTCAAAGTGTGTACAACGTCATTGAACATGGTTTTGCTGTTCTTGTTGCTTTTACACGGCTTTAACCAGCAGATGTCCTCAGCATACTGTGTTCTGAGTGACGCGTGTAATCGATCTAATAATCTAACAGTGAATTTAGTCAATATAGTGGAATAAAAACAACACCTAGTGTTTTTCACCGCAACTTCAGAGGAATCAAAACAATGTTGTGGAAACGAGCGCTGGAAACCTGAGGTAATACTTTATTACTGAGGAAAAAATAATACTCAGGAAATATTGTTTATTCAGAGGGATGAACGACTGTTTTCCATTTTCTAGTAAAGAGGCTTGACTTGTAAAACTATGGTGGATTTATCTGGACCTCTGTGATTAACATCTCTGCAAATGTCGTCTGCCATTTTAAATGCGCGAGCCCTTAAATAAGAATGGATTCTGATTGGCTGTCAGTGTTTTATCGTTCAACAGCTGGAAAAAAAATCGTTCCAAAAGTGATCCCAACGATAACGTTTCTCTATTGTTAGCGTTATAGCTGTGGTGTGCCTCTACTATTTTTTAAAGGGGTGGTTGATTATGATTTCACTTTTCTAACTTTAGTTAGTGTGTTTGAGCATAAACAACATCTGCAAAGTTACGACGCTCAAAGTTCAAAGCAAAGGAAATAGCTCATTTGCATTTAAAGGGACAGACACAAAAACGGTGCGTTTTTGCTCACCCTCAAAAACTGACAACGTTAACATGCTATATAAAAATATCTGTGGGGTATTTTGAGCTAAAACTTCACATACACACTCTGGGGACATCAGAGACTTATATTACATCTTGTGAAAAGGACATTAATATTAACCACCCCTTTAATATTGAGAATGATTTTTAGAACTATCTCTTTATCGTTATCGTCCTTGGTGTGAACGGGCCTTTCTAGTTTAGTGGGTTTTGTATATGACTTCTTATTACTCTCATTCACATTGTATGATTTTGGGATGTTCCAGACGAAAGATGACCAATTGTGGTGATTTCTGTGGTAGTGGCTCCTAAACGGTGGTCCTACATTGTACAATGAGAGATTCAAAGGTGGTCTTGCGACCAAAGATAGTGTGCGACAATTTTCTGAGAGTGTCCACCAGTGTTTAGCAGTGTGTTTGCTGATACGACCTACGACTAGCCAATAAAAATGTAACATGAAATGGCGTATTGATCAACGTGACATGGCGCTAAAACTTAAAACTACTTTCCTCAAGCTTCATTTGCAAGATTGCCATGCCAAGTTGGCCTCTTTTCCCTCGCCATGACCGCGTCTATATTCTCCTCTTTTTTTCAGCGAACATAAAAACAAGTGCGATTCATCTTGATTCATCCTGATGACGTACTATTCTTCTATACTAACTTGCACCGTAGCCAACAATTCAATAGGTGTGATCATCGTACAGTCTACATACAGTCAAACCAAAAATTATTCAGACACCAGATATCATTTTTTATATTTTTTTTTATTAGTGTGTGCAGGACACTATAGTTCATTAATGTAAGTGAGGAGAGCAAAATAAATGAAACTGTGACAAATTATACCCAATAATTCTTCATACAGTGACTACCAGTAAAACTTGATTCAGACACTTTGAGCTGATCATGTGTGTTTTCTTTAATTGCTAATGCTCTTTTTACACACAGACTGAACAAAATGAAGCATTGCTTGGTCACTGGTTGAGCTAAACTAGTATTATCTAATTGTGTAGTTGAATTTAACAGCTGACAGATATTCAACATAATTCATGTGTCATAAGTCTAACAGAAGGACGGACAAAACCAGTGAAATATCAACTGAGTTCTGCTCATATTTTATTACCGTTTTCTAATCTATAGCGAATAAACTGTGATAATGTGAGAAATGTTGAAGGTGTCTGAATAAATTTTGGTTTGACTGCACATTATTAGATCAGTGTCGTACAGTGTGATTCATAATGATTTTATAGGATTGTCGAAATCATCCGGCATTGTACGACTTTTGTCATTCCGCTAACCCGGTTAATCCAGTTTCTCTCTGGTTTTTCTGTCACATCCAGGAATAGTTATCTGGCCATCGCCAAGCCCAGAAGGATGAATGTGGCCACGTAAAGTTCCAGCGCTTCCTGTTTACAACAGCGTGTGACACTTTCTTGGTTTGCGTTTTCGAGCCGCCTCTGGAAAATCCTTTAGGAGCATCTCTTTTTTATGCACATACAGCTCAGTATCGGTCAATGGGTCAGCAAACGCGGCACAAACTCAGCGTCACAACATAACAGAGTCTGCTGTTTTTAAAGGAAGTGCGCTGGACTGATGAAACCACTGAATGATGCTCATCTGAAACATGAAATATGAAACGTATATTCTCACGGCAAAGAAGAAAACCACACAGACGTATCAAGTCGATGAGGCCTTGAGAGGACAGGAGATACGGCCCACATGAACGTTCGATTCTTGTCATAGGCAAGCGCAGTGTTATTGTTGTTCATACGGATCGCTGTACTCTTTGGAAAGTCCATGTTTTTCCCTTGGTTTTTGGAGACCAAGGCTGCATCCGAAATCACATACTTCCCTAATATATAGTAGGCCGAAAAACAGTAAGTACTGAATTCACAGTACTTCTAAAAGAGCAGGCAAAAGTACCCGTTTGACCCACTACTTCTGAAGTGTGCATATGATGGACACTTTACTATCCCATGAGGCCACAGGATTTGTGAATGACAGTGAAGCGACGCTGGTAGGTCACATGACAACATTGTACGTCCAGATTACATTAATGCTATATAGAAAATACTTTTTTAGGGGTTGCAAACTCATTCATAATAAGTACCTACTCAAAAAAGTATGCAAATTCAGACACAGCACAAGAGACATTCCCATTTCTCACCTTGTGACGACAGAGAACGTGTTAGCAAATGTCAAGCAGAGCACATCTGAATTACATTTAGGCCAGAAACATACTCTACAATAAAATCAACTTGAGAGTTTGCACATTTCATCTGCTAACAACGTCATGCTAACCTATGATAACTTATTTCTGCCAGGGAATAAAAAAATAAGTGTATTTTTATCTTACAAACTGGAAGACAACAGGGTTGACATTTCTGCTTGACTTTTAGATGTTTTCCTTCTTTACACACACACACACACACACACACACACACACACACACACACACACACACACACACACACACACACACACACACAAAGATGTTTGCCAAAGTTGGAAAAGTCAGCATGACCATGTAAGTTCAGTTCTTTTAGGTTTTAAAATAAAATAAATAAACAAGCAATGATTCATTGTGTAACATTTCCAACATGACATAAACTTACATGTGGATTGTGCAGCTCCTCTTTATGCCAAGTGGGTTATCTGTGGACAAACCAAAAATGTGTTCTGTTTGAGTGAGGAGGAGGCACCAGTGAGCCACATGCAGACTCAAAGCATTTGTTTTCATCCTGTTCCTACAGGAATCCTACCACAGATATTCCAAACACTCATTACGGAAAGACGACTTCTTGATCACACAATACACTGAGAAACACTGTCATCATGCAATGTAAATAATATGTAAAAATATATAAAAATTCTGCATGATTTTACCTAAAAAGAATTTTTACTATTATGTCATCATAGGAGTTAAACACATGAGCTTAGCATTGCATTAGCATTGATAAAAGGTGTCTAATTCGTACAAATTTGTACGATTTGTCTAAACCCACGTGATGGGTAGGTTTAGGGGCGGGGTCAGTGGTAAGTCATTTGTACGAATTTGGCAACTCGTATTATGTACGAATTAGCAAAAATCGTACGAGTGAATTATTTTTAAGGCTCCTTATTTTGTTTTGGATCTACAAGAATAGGTTTACATGTATCCAAGGTCAAAAACACTTCTCATAATATAAATTGTACATCACCTCTTTTCTCTCAGCATTTGAAACGATTAAAAAAAACCTTTTCGAGAGTCTACTCTGCTCTGATTGGTTAGATGGCCCAGTCAGTTGTCATTGGTTTACTCAGCTCTGATTGGTCAGATGACCCAGTCTGTTGTGATTGGTCTACTCTGCTCTGATTGGTCAGATGGCCCAGTCTTTTGTGATTGGTCTACTCTGCTCTGATTGGTCAGATGGCCCAGTCTGTTGTGATTGGTCTACTCACCTCTGATTGGTCAGACGGCCCAGTCTGTTGTGATTGGTCTACTCAGCTCTGATTTGTTAGATGACCCAGTCTTTCTTATGGGAGACAATGGCTCCATTTATCTGCATTTTGATCTTTGAAACTTTGCAGATCTCTTACATTCACAAACAGCTATATTACACACTCCATGAAAGGTAATATCTGAAAAAGCGTAATATGGGCACTTTAAGATCCAAAAGCAGGAATTAGGTGGTTTTAAGGCTCAACTGACCTAGTATTATGTAACAGAGAACTCTTTTGGTATATTGTATTAATACCTCAAATCTAAATGGAGTGAGAGATCCAACCAATCATATTTAGGTACAAAGAAGCCATGCTAATCATCCTAACAATCAGTGGAAATTAATCCCACCAAGAGCTTGCAAAATAGTCCACCATCTCTTCCAACCAAACAGTTTAGAAAGTTACTGTGAGCCACAGAAAGATAGAGTTTTATGAGCCAAATGCATTTTGTAACGTGGTGAGTGTATGCAGAAGTGAAAATGGAGGAGAAAAGCCACAAATTATGGTTTCTCGTGTGAGGTATTACACAGTGATCCGTCGAGAAGGAACCGCGTCGGAAAGCTTCTGTTCCTCTCAACGGAGGTGTCGCAAAGTTTTTCCACAACAAGCATCTTTACTGTCTTCACATATTACCGCAATGCTTCATCTATGCCCCTTCCTTCTTGGCAAGAAAACCAGTAATAATGCAATATTTCCTTCTGTTTAATGCCAGCTAAGACCTTGTTGAAATTGAAAAGCAGCCCGACCCATTGTGTAATTGGCCTTGCATACATTGACTAAAGTATCCTTGCAGTCAAACCAAAATTTATTCAGACACCTTCAACATTTCTCACATTATCACAGTTTATTCGCTATAGTTTATAAAACGGTAATAAAATATGAGCAGAACTCAGTTGATATTTGACTGGTTTTGTCCGTCCTTCTGTTAGACTGTCTCACACATGAATTATGTTGAATATCTGTCAGCTGTTAAATTTAACTACACAATTAGATAATACCAGTTTAGCTCAACCAGTGACCAAGCAATGCTTCATTGTGTTCAGTGTGTGTGTGAAAAGAGCATTAGCAATTAAAGAAAACACACTTCAGCAAAACATGATCAGCTCAAAGTGTCCCAATCATTTTTGCTCCCAAATTTTCATAACTTTTACTGGTAGTCACTGTATGAAGAATATTTGGGTATAATATGTCACAGTTTACTTTATTTTGCTCTCCTCACTTACATAAATGAACGATAATGTCCTGAACCCACAAGTAAAAAAATATAAAAAATTATATGGTGTCTGAATAAGTTTTGGTTTGACTGTATATGCTTCTGAACTCCTTACCGAGTTGTCGGGATGGTATTGTGTAGGGTGGTCAGCAACGCTCCCAGATTCATTATGGATTTGGATTATGGATTCAAGTGGATTCCCAGACGTCTTCGTCTCCTACGGTCGACCATCACCCAAAGGTGTTCGATGTTCTTGGCGTTCACAGTCGGGCTGTGAGCCTCGTGGTTAGTGTGGCTGCATTTAGATTTGCGGTTTTCTGAACTAGGCCTCCAAGCTTTTCTTGGACCCTCACTGCTGTGCACACTGGCATGATGGAGCTGTTTCTTATGAGACCGGATCCAGGATATAACAAGATAGTCCTCGCAACCACCGCAAATAGATTTACGTGGCCGTACAGGAACGTTTACAGAAGCCTCTGCCGATGTTATCAACGTCATATCGAGTACACAGGGTTATTGGCATTACAGCATCTGAAATATGACTTGCTGCGGGTTCAGTTGTCTCTGCAAAACAAAACAGAGTTGACGACAGCCACCCAAGTTTCATTGTGAAAAGCAATAACAGCTTACATATAAACGTCCCCATATGCAAATCAATCAACTTTGAAGTCAACATGAAATTACATGAAATCTGTCTATTTATCTATACACACACACACACACAGACACAGACACATATACATATATATATATTATATACATGCATACATACACACACAGATATATACATATATATATATATATATATATATATATATATATATATATATATAATATATATATATATATATACATATATACACACACACATACATACAAACCCTATCCCTAAACCTGCCCATCATACATTGTCTGCATTTTTACATTTTCAAAAAAACATTGTATTATGTTTATTAATAAATTTTCCTTGTGATGACCAGCAAAAAGTCCTCAAAAAGTAGGGAATCTCAAGTTTTACTATCCTTGAGGGGACATTTGGTCCCCACAAGTATAGCTAAACATGCCCGCACACACACTCTCTCTCACACACACACACACATATTATTAAGCAAATAAGAAGGCTGTGTGTGCATAACTATGTACATGTGTGGGATTGTGGGAACTTCAATCATTGCTCCAGGGTTGACAATGATCTCGACATTGAAGCTTCATCATCCAAACCCAATGAAGCAATGCTGATGTGACAGAGAGACATGAGTCAATGCGAGTCCCCCGGAGAGACTCTACATGCGTGGTGTGTGTCATATTACTGCGGTCGCTTTAATGAGCTGATGAGCGAGTGTCACGCAACCTGTCAAGAACACGTCCAGCTCACATATAACCCCAAAACTAAAATAAGAAGGAGAAAAGAGATTATATTTCACATAAAGACAATAAAGCCTTTTTTTGCATCATGATATATATATTTTTCATGACACTTAAGTTTTATTATTAAAAGTCATTATTAAAATTACTGTAATCCAATTTTTTATTCAAACAATTGATCAATTAATAATTAAAATATCATCTTTTTTTTTGTGTGTTTTTTTTTGCGTGATGGATGGATGGATGGATATATATATATATATATAGATAGAATTGTCATAATGCATCCAGTGATTTTTATTAAAAAAAATGATATAGTTTAAAAAAAAAAACTAAATACAATTTCTGAGCATAAATGCATAAATACGATAACGCCAGCAGCCATATCACCCTGTAGCCCAAGACTGGTTGCCCACTGAAGCTAAGCAGGGATGAGCCTGGTTAGTACCTGGATGGGAGACCTCCTGAGAAAAACCAGGTTGCTGCTGGAAGAGGTGTTAGTGAGGCCAGCAGGGGGTGCTCACCCTGTGGTCTGTGTGGGTCCTAACGCCCCAGTGTAGTGACGGGGACACTATACTGCCAAAAGAGCACCGTCCTTCGGATGAGACGTTAAACCGAGGTCCTGACTCTCTGTGGTCATTAAAAATCCCAGGATGTCTTTCGAAAGAGTAGGGGTGTAACCCCGGCATCCTGGCCAAATTTGCCCCTTGGCCCCTGTCCATCATGGCCTCCTAATCATCCCCATATACTGATTGGCTTCATCACTGTCTCCTCTCCACCAGTAAGCTGGTGTGTGGTGAGCGTTCTGGCGCAATATGGCTGCCGTCGCATCATCCAGGTGGATGCTGCACATTGGTGGTGGTTGAGGAGATTCCCCCATCTATGTAAAGCGCTTTGAGGTCTCAGAAAAAGCGCTATATAAATGTAACGAATTATTATTATTATTATTATTAAATAATTATATATTTATTTACTAAAAATATATATGAATATTTTAATTTTACCTTATGTAGAATAACATTTTATTTTATGTTTTTACGAGAATTACATTTATTTATTTATATATCAGTCATTGTAGTGAGAAAGAGATTCTTTATTGCATCCAAAAATGAAGCTTAATTTCCCAAATTCTTAATTTCTTTTGATTTGGGTTGTCAAATATGAACCCGACAGGACATGGTTTGTAAGATTCACTAGTTTTAAACAAACATAATCAATAATTCATCTTTGCACCTGTTCCTGTACGGTCAGCTGGTGATGTGGAGCATGACGTCATCATTCCACAGGGAAACCGCATGGGAAGGTGCGTTTCCGTAGCCAATATTACGGGTTCGGGGAACATCGGGGAACAGACGGTTTCCATGATGGATAAACAGAAAGAGTGACTCATGGCTAGACGAGCGCATATATGGATCTGTCCTCCATGGGCACACGACTCGACCCTGCTTTTCCCAACGCGAGCTGATGGTACCCACACCAAACCACACCAAACCACTGCACAAGCACATGCTAAAAAAAGGAAGTCCTAAGTTGTTTCTCATCTGCCCAGACAGACATTAGACATTAGTTGAGCGGAATAAAATCGCCCGCCGCAGCCACGGTTCCTCATTCGGGAGAGCGGCAGGTTTTTATTTTGACCAGTTGTCTTTGGCCTGCTCTTGGATGTCTAGGAACCATCTATGGAAACAGCCTGGAAATGTAAAAAAATGCTGTCAAAAGAAACGACAGTGATTATCAACAGGAAATCTCCACAAATGGAGATGATGCAACAGGGCTGGATGACGTTTCCGACCTCTACGCGTGTAAAAATAACCGGAGGAAAGGCCAATCAAAGCTCTTTCAAATCTCAGTTGTTTCTCCTAGAAAAACTGACGATGACTTAAAATGACTAATAAAGCATTAAAATGAGGTAAAACAACTAAAAATCAAGATTTTTCTTATTTTAATTCACTATATATATATATATATATATATATATATATATATATATATATAACCAGGATTACCACAGACCTGGAAAACCTGGATATATGAAGTAGCCTGATTTTAAAAATGTGCTTGTTAGACCTGGACAAGTCATGCAAATTAGTAAAAAGGTTATTAGTAAAACTAAATTGGCATTTTTTGGCAAATTTTCTAGTTTACCCAAGATCTTAAATATTTTATTGCGTCGAAGTTGTGACTTATCCTTCATTTTTATCCATTAAATCATATAAGTCAATGGGACCTTTATCAAACTTTGGAGTCAGAAAGGTTGAGAAGCACTGATAGAGATGAGTCTAAACAGAGACTTCTGATTAATATCCTGCTTTTCGGGAGAAAATTACCCCAGTAATTATTCAGTAGCCTATAATTTAAATAACATAATCTTATTTTTGGCCCTAAGAGAAAAATATATTTACACAAAATGTGCAAGTCACAATGTAAAAAAAAATGGTCTCAAATATATTTATTTATTTTATTTTGAAACATCACATGAACATGTTCCATAAATATTAATATTATTATTCTTTAAGCACATTTCTCACTACCTTAATGTGTTCAGGCCATTTAGTTTGGAGTTTTTGTACTTCTTGTTATTCTCAATGGTGCTAAACTAAAAAAATAATAATACTGTATTCTCTGTAAAGCTGCTTTGAAACCAGTTGTATTGTGAAAAGAGCAATACAAATAAATGTGAATTGAAATTGAATTACTTTAAATAGATTCCTCAGCATAAAGTTGCAATTCAACAAATACCACTATTACATAAATAGATTAAATACCTTAATTGTTTATAATTTTTTGCATTTTAGAGTTGAATGAGATTCTTTTTTGCATCTAAAAAAAGATATCCCAAAAGTCAATGATCTCAATATGAACGTCAAACACTTCAATTCCTAATAAAATGCATAACTGATCTCCTGAGCTATGAAGGAGCGACCACTGAGCATTTTCCCCTTGGTAAAACTGGTTTGCATAATGATATACGCAATATCAATCACTGCATGCGCTGCGACAACACCACAAAAACATGTCGTATTTTTAAAATATGTTAAACGCATTAAACAATGTAAATCTAGCATTATGGGTTCTTTCGACGAATCCACAAAAGCGTCAGGAATTCAGGCCCGTCTGGAGCTGGTGTGTGTGTGTGTGTGTGTGTGTGTGTGTGTGTGTGTGTCTGTGCCTCCTTTTTATGTTAATGAAGCAGTAATGCATCCATTCTGTGGCAATAACTCACGCATGTCAGATCTGTCCTCTCTCTCTAACCATCATCATCCTGAACCTTCACACACCTGAGATCTGCCCCTACATGAGGTGTGTGTGTGTGTGTGTGTGTGAGAGTGAGAGAGAGTATGTGAGTGTATGTGTGTGAGTGCATGTGTGAATGTGTGTGAGTGTGTGTGTGAGTGCGTGTGCGAATGTGTGTGCGTGAGTGTGTGTGTGTGAGTCAGTGTGTGTGTGTGCGTGCGTGAGTGAGTGTGTGAGTGTATGCGATTGCGTGTGTGTGTGTGAGTGTGTGTGTGTGTGTGTGTGTGTGTGTGAGTGAGTGTGTGCGTGAGTGAGAGTGTGTGTGTGTGTGTGTATGTATGTGTGAGTGTACGCGATTGTATGTGTGTGTGTGTGTGTGTGTGTGTGTGTGTGTTTGTATGTGAGAGTGTAAGTGTATGTGAGTGTGTGTGTGAGTGTATGCGATTGTGTGTGAGTGTGTGTGTGTGTGCGAGTGAGTGAGAGAGTGTATGCGAGTGTGTGCGCGCATGCGCGTGTGTGTGTTCCTCGCAGTTTTTGGCTGTTTATTTGGCGTGTCACTCCTTTCTTCACCTCTAAGCGGAGCTGGAATTTACTTAGATGATTATCAGTCTCTTTCCCACTGGGACACGACCTGTGTGCACTGCAGAAAATGCTCTTCCTCAGGATTTTTGTCTTGTTAACCTGTACAAATATCTAAACATGTTTTCTTAAATCATGATAAATGTGCTTGAGAAGCAAAATGACATAAGATATAAATTATTTCTGAATAAAACTATCAAATTGTGTAGTGTATGTCAAGTTAAGTCACCTTCATTTATATAGCGTTTTTAACTATATAGACTGTTTCAAAGCAGAAAGTAACAGAGACTGTATGTGTGGGAAAGCAAGAACGTTTTGACTACAACTACATCTTAAAGAAAATCTGAGTGGTACTTGCTTGGGCAAAACCTGTCGTCATGATGCTAGGATGTTGTGGATGGTTGCCAGGATGGTACTATGTGGAAACTAAGGAGGTCTGGAAGGTTGCTAGGTGGATTCTTACTGGTCAAAGTAAGAGTCATCATCTCTGGGTCCCTTCTTCAATGAGCATCTGTGGGATTTATTAGCAGTGCTGATAAGACCAGAGACACTAGATGTCAGTGTTGGGTTTGAGCTCTTCAACTCATTTACACCTTCTGTTCAACACAGACTCAAAATGATTGATTATATTTAGTGGTGGTTGCCAAGTCAAGCATACTTATCTGATCATACTTAGTGTAAGTGATGTGAACAAACCTCAAAAAAAAGTGAGTGATTTATAAACTAACAAATAAACAAGAACAAAAAAACAACAACAACAGAGAACATCTCATAAGCTTTTGAGAAAAATTCTAAAAACCATGTGGAACGTCACCATAGCAACACCCTAGCAACCACACAGCAATAAACTAAAACAACACACCTTAGAAAGTGCCTGAACAACACCATGGAAAATCACCTAAAACACCCAAGCAACCACAGAGAAATATGCTTAACACTTAAAACACCCTAGGAGCCACTGAACACCCTGACAACCACACAACACCATAGCAACACCCTAGAAACCACACAGAAATATACAAAAAGCACATAAAACACCTTAGAAAGTACAGAACTACACCATGGAAACCATCAAGAAACACCATAACAACTGCATAGCAACACCCTAGCAACCACATAGAAATATGCTAAAAACACTTAAACACCCTAGGAACCGCAAAACACCCTGGCAACCACATAGAAGACCATAGCAACACCCTAGCAACCACATAGAAATATGCTAAAAAAAAACACCTAAACACCCTAGGAACTGCAAAACACTCTGGCAATCACGTAGAAGACCATAGCAACACCCTAGAAACCACACAGCAATGTACAAAAAGCACATAAAACACCTTAGCAGAACAAAACCCTGGAAACAACTTAGAACACCCTCGCCACCACATTATCAACACCATAGCAACCACATAGAAACACGTTAAAATACAACAACAAAAAACGAAGGAACAGCAGAACAGAAAATAAACACCCTAGCAACCACATAGTAATGTACTAATAACACATAGAACACTTTAGGAAGTGCAAAACAACACATTGGAAACCATCAAAAACACTGTAACAACTGCATAGCTAGCAACACCTAGCAACCACAAAGAAATATGCTCAAAACACCTAAACACCCTAGGAACCGCAAAACACTCTGGCAACCACGTAGAAAACCATAGCAACACCCTAGAAACCACACAGCAATGTACAAAAAGCACATAAAACACCTTAGCAGAACAAAACCCTGGAAACCACTTAGAACACCCTTGCCACCACATTATCAACACCCTAGCAACCACATAGAAATATGTTAAATTACAACAACAAAAAACGTAGGAACGGCAGAACACAAAATGAACACCCTAGCAACCACATAGTAATGTACTAAAAACATAGAACACCTCAGGAAGTGCAGAACACCAACCTGGAAACCACATAAGCACCCTAGCAACCATGTTGCAACACCGTAAGATACAACCTTATGAATGGATCTTTAAACATCCACATCCACCCATCTGTGAAATCTCTGATGTATCATCTTTGTTTACAGTGTCTTACAGGAGATCAGTCCAGGGGGCACATTTGACTTTTTAATGGATGGACAGAGATGTACGTGTGTGTGTGTGTGTGTGTGTGTGTGTGTGTGTGTGTGTGTGTGTGTGTGTGTGTGTGTGTGTGTGTGTGAGAGAGAGAGAGAGAGAGAGAGAGCGAGAGAGAGAGAGAGAGAGAGAGAGAGAGCGAGAGAGAGAGAGAGAGAGAGAGAGAGAGAGAGAGAGAGAGAGAGAGAGAGAGAGAGAGAGAGAGAGAGAGAGAGAGAGAGAGATTGATCACATTGGGGGAGATTCCTACAGAATGCCTGGAATCTAATCTCACACAGGACTGGAGAATATTATTGGCTTGACCTTCCACTGTCTTTCTCTCACATCAACACACGCATGACTGGGATGGTATCTATGTGTCATGTTAGTATTGTGATATGCAAACCTTAAAATGCAAATACAATGATAATGGTATTGCAAGATATAAAAATCAAATCTTATTCACGGTCACATTCAAATTCAACACACTAAGTTTCATGTCAGTGTTCATGTCATGACCAAGCTAAATATTCAGAAGTGAGAATTAAAAAAAATGACTAGCAACACCTTAGAAAGTGCTAAACAACACCCTGGGAATCACTAAGAACACCATAGCAACACCTTATAATGTTAAAATGTGATAAACCATTCAAAACACCTTAGGAACACTGCAGAAACCCCTGACAACCACCTATAACTCCATAGCAACACCTTAGAAACCACATAGCACTGTGCTAAAAACACTCAAAACACCTTGGTAACTGCAGAAAACCTTGTCAAACATATATGATACCATAGCAACACCATAGCAACCACATAGCAGTAGGTTAAAAACACTTAGACCATCTTATAAGGTGCAAAAAAACCTCCCTGGAAATCACTTAAAAGTTAGAACACCCTAGAAACACCTTAGGAACCACACAGCAATGTACTAAAACACTCAAAACACCGCAGGAACTGCAGAAACTCCAAACAACCCCCTATGACACCATAGCAACACCCAACCAACCCCATAGCAATAGGTTAAAAACACTTAGAAGTGGAAACCACTTAGAACACCCTAGCAACACCTTAGGAACCACACAGCAATGTAATAAAACACTCAAAACACCTTAGGAATGGCAGATACCCCTGACAACCACATAGGACACCACCATAGCAACACCCTACCATCCACATAGCAAAAGGGTATAAACAAACTTAGAAGTGGAAACCACTTAGAACACCCTAGCAACACCTTAGAAAAACAATCAAATCACCTTAGAACCTGCAGAAAACCCCAACAACCATTTAGGATACCATAGCAACACCCTAGCAACCACACAGTAATGTACTAAAACACATTTGTACTATAAGCGCACTTTAGGAAGTGTAACGCGACACCCTGGGAACTATCTTGAAAAAAATTTAACAGTAATAATATACAACAATAATAATAATTATAAAAATGTGAAAAATAATTAAATTATATAGGTTTAAATTGTTATCTGTCAATCAAATTATCATATTGCCTTAAAAAAACTGCCAAAAAAGCTCAACAGAAAAAGTAAGTCAGACATGCCGATGAGAATTTTCATGGTCCTTTATGGTATCATCACATCCACGTCTCCTTATGAGTATATTTTCCTCTTCACATCATCCTATTTCCTCATGTCTCAAACCCTCATCCTCTAAAAAATCCCCCCCCCCCCTCCGTTCCTCCCTTCCACCCTTCCAAATCCTTATCGAGCACATGAACACATCAGTCAAAGCTGACGTGATTATCAGGACGGGTTATCACCTCCTGTCGGTCTGCATTTGGCTGTTTGGAGCTCCACAGGGCAAAAGCCACTTGGACAGCCACATTAACACTGTTAGCCATTTCCATTTCTTTAACTGATATCTGGCACAAATGGATCCTGTGCAACAAAAAAAAAAACAGGATCTTTTTTGCTTTTAAATGTGGTTTGAAATTCAATAAATTCAATACATTTCATCTGACCTACATCTAAACATTCGTACTTGTGATTTCTATAGCACTGAAAAAGTTTATAAAACTTTGCCATTGCCAAACAGATACAGTAAAACAGTAATATTGTGAAATATAATTACAATTTAAAATAACTGTTTACTATGTGAATATACAGTATGTTAAAATGTAATTTATTCCGGTGATCAAAGTTGAATTTTCATCATCATTACTCCAGTCTTCAGTGTCACATGATCCTTCAGAAATCACTCTAATATGATCAATAAACATTTATGATTATTATCAATGTTCAAAACAGTTGTGCAGTTTCATATTATCGTGGAAACCATGATATACATTTCTTTCCAGGATTCTTTGATAAATAGAAAGTTGTAAAAGAACAGCATATACTAGAAACAGAATCTTTTTTTAACAATTTAAAACCCTCTACAATCACTTATGATTAATTTAATGCATCCTTACTAAATAAAAGTATTAATTTCTTACTAAGCTCAAACTTTTGAATGATAGTGTATGTATTATTTACATTAATTATAAGCTTAAAACTCACTTATTTACTGTGGCTTTTAAGAATGATTTAATTCTTTATTTTTGTGTATATCATGTTATTGTAATCGGTTTGCTCATATGTTTTGATTATAATCTAATATTCTTTTTTTATTCTTTTATTTCAGTTCCATAAAATTATTTTTAATAGTTTTAGTTTTCCTGAACAATAACAGCACTGAATCACGATCTAGAGTTTGTCAAAGTGTGTGTCTGCAGCACACGTGTATTTGCAAACTGTAAAGGTTTTCTGGTTGATCTACTGTGTGTCTGTGAACTAACTGGGTCTGTATGCAAATATGATTTGTCACTGCCACTGTTTCACCGTTTTGGAAGCTGCCACAGGAAATATGAAGCTCTCTAATGTGTCACGGACCGCTGCTGTGCCCAAGCAGAAGGAAAAGCGAGAGTGTTTCCATCTCTTGTGTGCCCCCGCACACACACACACACACACACACACACACACACACACACACACACACACACACATTGTATCATGGAAATCCCACAGATTACAGGCCACTGTTCACATAATTGCTATTCCACAAACCAGAGCGTAATCACGGTTTCCTGCGTGACGAGTCGCTGCCACTGCACCCAGAAACGTCTTTATAGAGTCCGGGACCACTGAGAACACCAGCCAATCAGCAGGTGTCCTGGAACTGGTTTTGTAAAGCATATTTGCATGATTTTGAAAATGCATAGAGCACTGTCCAGATGATCATCATACTTAAAGTGTTTTCTTGTGTTATTGTGGACATTGCAAACCAGATGTGTTTTTATTCAGATCCTGAGATATAAGAATATCCAAGATTCTCTTCAAATTGGTGCTCTGCCTAAATAGTAGTTTAATTAGTGTAAAATTCATTCACTCATGAATTTTCATGAATCATTCATTCATTCCTTGTTTATATTTATAAAGCACATTTAAAAACAACCAAGTTTGACCAAAGTGCCACAACAATGTACTAAAATACATAGAACACTTTAGGAAGTGCAAAACAACATCCTGGTAACCACCTAGAACACCCTAGCAACTACACAACAATGCATAGGACACCTTAGGAATGGGAGAACACCATCATAGAAACCACACCACCCTGGCAACCACCTAGAACACCAAAGAAACACCCTAGCAACCATATACTAATGTACTAAAATACATAGAACACTTTAGGAAGTGTAAAACAACATCCTGGTAACCACCTAGCAACACCCTAGCAACTACACAACAATGCATAGGACACCTTAGGAATGGGAGAACACCACCATAGAAACCACACCACCCTGGCAACCACCTAGAACACCAAAGAAACACCCTAGCAACCATATAGTAATGTACTAAAATACATAGAACACTTTAGGAAGTGCAAAACAAGATCCTGGTTACCACCTAGAACACCATAGAAACACCCTAGCAACCATATAGTAATGTACTAAAATACATAGAACACTTTAGGAAGTGTAAAACAACATCCTGGTTACCACCTAGAACACCATAGAAACACCCTAGCAACCATATAGTAATGTACTAAAATACATAGAACACTTTAGGAAGTGCAAAACAAGATCCTGGTTACCACCTAGAACACCATAGAAACACCCTAGAAACACACTAGCAACTATACAATGCATAGGACACCTTAGGAATGGGAGAACACCACCATAGAAACCACACCACCCTGGCAACCACCTAGAACACCATAGAAACACCCTAGCAACCATTTAGCAATGTACTAAAAACGCACAGAACACTTCAGGACATGCAAAACCATCTAGAACACCCTATCGACTGCATAGCAACGCCATAAAACTGAAATAAAGTTGAATTAAAGCTATATATAAAGATTTGAAATTAAAAATGGCAACAGCACATAACAAAATGACAAAATGACCCAGAAAGATGATTTTCTGCCAGTCTGTACCTTTGAAAACGCGTTCCCACAGCTCCAACGGAGATCTGATAGATGTTGTCTTTGACTAGAGTAAAGTTCATCTCGACTCTTTGACCCTACCCAGACACCGTATTCATCCACACAGGCCACATTGAGCCTGTTGCCGAGGTGAGACAGACTCTCTGGCAGGACTTCAAACTTGGCATAACAAACTGCCATTGTAACTTCCTGTCTTTAATCTGGGAGATCAATGCATGTGTCTTTCTTAATCAAAACTCCCACAGCGCACACACACACACGGCAGTCGTTTTGATCTCAGTCTCTTTTCAATGGGCTGTTTGATATGGGATAATATCTAACCTGAGCGAGGTGACTTGTGTAATTAAGGTGCGCACCTGTGCATGCCAGAGCCGCCCGTCCCGAGTCAGTCCCAAATCCGCCATGGATCACTAGAAAAAATAGATAAATGATTACAAATATAAACCATTTCTCACTCTAAATTAAAGACTAAATCAAATCAAATTATATATTTTTACTAGTGGTGTCCAAATATAGTGCTGACCAAAAATGTAAGCACCTCTTGATGGAATAATATCACAGCATTTATTTTCATCAAGAGGTGCATCAATGTTTTATGGAAGATTGTTTCTGCCACAGAATAAAACATTTTAAAAGATAATTGTGACTTTTTATCTCACAATTGCGAGTTTATATCTCACAATTCTGACTTAATTTCTCAGAATTGCGTGTTATAAAGTCAGACTTGTGAGAAATAAAGTCAGAATTGCGAGATATAAAGTCAGAATTGTGAGAAATAAACTCGCAATTCTGACTTCTTTTCTCAGAATTGTGAGATAAAAGCTTGCAATTGCAAGTTATAAAGTCCAATTTTAAAGATTTTTTCCCTCAGAATTGTTTATATCTCACAATTCTGACTTTGTATCATGCAATTCTGACTTTATATCTCCAAATTGCGTGTTATAAAGTAAGAATTGCAAAATACAAACATGCAATTCTGAGAAAAAAAGTTTGCAATTCTTTATAACTCGCAATTGCGACTTTATATTGCGCAATTCTGATGTAAACTCGCAAGTGTGAGGAAAAAAGTCAAAATTGTGAGATAAAAAGTTGCAATTACCTTTCATATTTTTTTTATTGTGTGGCGGAAACAAACTTCCATAATTTTTCCTCCAGATCTTGTATTGTCCAGCACTCTGTAAAGTCTCCTCCAGCACATCACAAAGATTTTCAGTGAATTTAAGCTCTGTATTTTTAAAATGATCATATTTTAATGACAGTATATTTACTGAACAAAATTAAATTCTTTTATTTATCAAAATGGACCAAAAATAGAGCAAACTTAACTAAAGTGACTAAAAAGTACATTATTAAATTTTAGCTCAAGTATTTGTATCAATAATGTGTGTCTGTGGGGTAAAAGGCCCACCTCAAAATCTCATACATTTATATGATTTTTAAACAAACAAACCCCTTTTTCGATGTTTTATTTTCACACAAACTCCGTTGTTCCATCAATTTTGAATAAAACCGAGATTTCTGTCAGGACGAGTGTTTACGTCAGGCTCTGCTGGAGAGATGCTGGGCTCTTGTGTTTGCTTTGCCGAGTGTAAACCTGCTTGTGTTTGAGGATCTTCACACCACCGGTGCCGGTCAAGCCTGTGGATTTACACCCCGGCTGTTGCTGCGAAACGACTTTCTTTTCAAGACACACGCGGAGGAACTATATCTGAGACACAAAGTCTGTTACTGTTGACTGGATGACAAATATTTATTAACCAACTTGAGTTTTCCAGGTTTTTCATTGGATCATGTATTGCTAACATTCAGTTTAATTCTATTAAACCGGTGCCTTTTCTGAAATTTCTATTGGATTCTTAACTATTTACCAGACAAAGTATGTTTTTCCATCTTAAGGTAAATTAACATAAAATAAAATGTTGGCATAATCTGAATGTTCATTACAGTTGATTTGATTTGATAGAATGATTTTTAGTGATAGTGTTAAGGATTTCTTCGTTAGCATTTATTCAGCAGTTTACTGATTTATTTTTGTGCCATTTTTCACATGTAACAAAAGTAAAGTCTCTTTTGACTTTGTGTGTACTGTGGCACTGCTGTTTACCCAGCATGCTTTGCAGCGGAGGTCAAATCAGAGCCAATTTGATATAATTAAATAGGAAAAGTGTGTGAAATGGGTTTATTAAAGCTGATTGCATTTGCAGATTTCACTGTAATATTACATTATAATGTTGTTTTTTACTAGTTAAGATATGTAAGTGTTATGCAGGCTTGTTTGTTACCGTTATGCCTGCTTTTATTGTACGGTTTCTAAACATTGCCATTTGAGTTGGCATAGATGCAAACTTTTGCACTTGGTTTATAGTTCACTGGCCTTGTTTCCACCACTATATCCCCCTCTGCAATGTGCAATTTCTCACACAATTCATCTTTTTACTGAAAACAATCAGCTGTCAAATTGAAGTGGTGTGGAGCGAGCCTTCATTCTCGCTACTGCTTCTCACTTATCCATTTAGCAGCGCCGCTAATCACAGCATAATGACTAAACGAGCGCTGTGACTCAGCAGGAAACGGCCAATGTGTTTAACATCCCAGTGGCTTCATGACTCACGGCTTTACTTGGCAAACGCGCTCGCGTAGCCAACCGTGCGCTAACTCAACGCACCACAGGAGCTTTCCCACAGACGGCAGGTGAAATGCCATTTATAGGGGAATTTCTTCACGTTTTCCAGCCTTTTAGGAGAATGTTTCATTTGGACATTTCTTTTCCATGCGTTTTGTGCGCGTCAGGCTTTATAGAACATTGAGTGCTTGATTTTAGCATCGCCGAATTCCAGAAATTCCAGCTTTGTTGACGATCCAATTCTTTGCTGACTCAAGATTTGTTTTCAGCAGATTCTGCCTTAATATCCATGTTGTGTGTGTTTGAGTTTCTGTGGTGTTTTAACAGACATTAACAATGTTTCTCAGAGCTTTGGCTAACTTTATGGCAAAGGTTCTCTCAAAGTTATGAGCAAACGTTCCAGCAACGTTCAGTCAGTGTTATCTGGTCTTTAATAATGTTCTCAAATAGTTAGCACAAAAACATTATACATTGTTTTTTTTTTATGTTCGTCTGACATTTTTTTAAATGTACTGGTTTCGGAATGTTTCGGAACATTCAAAAGTAACATTCCCATAATGTTTGCAAAATAGAATGTTCCTTTAATGTTCGAAAAAATGATTTAAAACATTTAAAACTTTCTTAGAACATAGTTTTGTTCAAAGCGAGGGGAGGTCAAGCCGCAATGCATGCTGGGTACTGGATGGACAGGCGCTGCTGGAGTATGTCACCGGTTCTGTCAATCAGTTAACTTACAAACGAACTTGGAGATATTTATGTGTTTATGCTAAATTGATTCTTGTAATAAATGATTTACTTTTAAACAAGGTCATCAAACAAGAGCTAACTTTCAATGCAACAGAATGGCTCTAGTGTTGTGCAGTGTTGTTACTGTAAACTAAAGCCATTAAAAATGCTTTCGGTAATTGAAATAATGATAAAATAAAATATTAGATGAAAACTTAAACTTATAAAAAGTTTAAGAAAAGTTAGAAATGTTGCTTTTTGCAACTAACTGAAATAAAAGTAAGTACTAAAGCTGAAATTAAAATAAAGCTAAACAGAAATATATAAAAAAAAATTACTAAAACACTAAAATATAAAATTAAAAGCTAATTCAAAATATACTGTAATAGTACATAAATAATATTGAAATAACACTGATTTGATGTCTAACATAAAATATGCATACTGAAGCAAAACAAACAAACAAAACAAAAACAAACAATGAAATGCATATTAATCATAACATATGCATTCACTAGCTAAAGTAGTGATGAAGTAGTTAATGAACATGCAACCAGAAATGTAGGATCATTTATCTGAAATCAAATACAATTATCATGTACAGTAATGGCCCAAATTTACATTTACATGCATGCAACAAGTTACAAGACGTAAACAAAATCTTAATTGTTTGACAGTGTAAATGGCTCATGCAACACATTCATTCAAATCGAGACGTGTGCATGAAGATGACTGTGTATTGAAGCTTTCGGGAGCCATTTTAGACCTTTTTGGAGATGTTCATCACATGCCTCCCATTCATTACTTTACAACAAAGAAGGAGTGGTGACGGATGGCGGCGTTTAAAAGGTTTTGGACAGACTGTGTACACTTCATCGAGGGGTTAAATGTGTGCTAGGACGTGCTGTCTAGACAAAGGGCTTCCTTTAGCTACAGTGAACGAGACGAACGATACACCTGCATCTAAAGGTGAGCTGAACATTCGATATGTGACCCTGGATCACGAGTCGTACGGGTAAATTTATGGCGATAGCCAACAATACATTGTATGGGTCAAAATGATCGATTTTTCTTTCATGCCAAAAATCATTAGGATATTAAGTAAAGATCATGTTCCATGAAGACATTTAGTAAATTTCCTACCGTAAATATATAAAACATTGAGTGAATGCGGCACAATCGCCAACATAAATGCACAACTTTAAAGACGATTTTCTCAATGTTTAGATTTTTTTGCGCCCTCAGATTCCAGATTCTCAGCCAAATATTGTCCAATCATAACAAACCATACGTCATACGTCAGTTTTCAGATGATGTATAAATCTCAATTTCCAAAAATTCACCCATGTGACTGGTTTTGTCGTCCAGGGTCACCATCGGCATCATCAAAAACAATGTAAAATGCAAATAATAAAATGACATTAACTATATAATCATGTTAACTATATTATGTCCTAAGATGTGATACAAGATGTGTCCGTGACAGACACCCCACAGATTATTATATCCTTGCAACATAAAAGTATCAATTTCTTCTTTTTTAACACTTTCATGTCAAATGTTGCATATTTATGCAGTTTTTTGAACACAATCTACATCCCAAATGAAATTGTTTGCATTAATGCTCGTGATTTGCATGCTCTTGTTGTGGGAAAGGTATCGCTTTCGCATTCAATTCAGTGCAATATGAAATGCGGTTTGCTGAATTTTTTGATGCATGTTTGGTCTGACACAAATAATATGAGATTGTGAGGTTGGGCTTGCCGCTGATGTTTGTCCTGGCAGAACCGGAGGATGTTTTTCCTCTCTTTCCACTCCCTGCCACGACACATTTCAGATCTGTTAGTTGTTCTGAGGCCTCGTGCCATGTGCGTTTTACGATGTTTAGGAAATTATTTTTATTTATTTTCTGACTTTGCGGTCCGCTGCATGAGCCTTTGCATGATAAAATATTTTTCTTTCGCTCTGTCCGTTTGAAACGTATAATTAGCAATTAAGCCGATGCCGTTTTCTTGGCAAGCCTTTCCGACTCGCGATATCCCCCCCCTCCCAGAAATGATCCTGGTGCGCTTTTGATGACCCGCAGTTTTGTTCTCGGAAGAAAAGCAAATATAGGATATTGATCTACTACACAAAACGACAGCGCTCTTATTGCCTTTTCTCAAATAAATCACAAATGCAAACGCAACGACCTCAGGGAGCGCCTGTAAATTACGTCCACGAGAGATTCATTTCTTCTGGTTTGAAGCTCAGTGACCTCTGACCCCTGCGTGGCGTGCCGTGAGAAAAGCGTCCTGCGGTTCGCTACAGTCTGGCGTGGTTCGGTCTGCATGGCGGGGCACAGCTGTTTTGTTTTTATTTTGGTCGACGGGGAGTTCAGGAACTTCACCTTTTGCCAACATTTAATTAGAAAAACAAGCCAGCTTTGAAAACGCTCGACTGCCATTAGGATAAACGCTGAAACGTTTCGGTTCGGATGCCATATTTACTCATCACGATGCCTAAATTACATTTTTTTAGATCACTGCCAGATTTGAAATGAAAATGTCATTGTTTACTCACCTTGATGTCGTCGATTCAATCCGGTTTAATTCAGCTTTTGTGATCTGCGAGGGAAAAAACAGCATGATTATTCACTTTTACATGCAATACACCTTGCGGGAAAAAGAAAGTGTGTTAAGAAACAGTCATAAAAGCACACTTAAGTTACCTTTAATTGCATTAATATTATATATACACCGTTTTTTATACTTTTAAGATTTGAAGTACACTAAAAGCACACATTAAACACAATTAAGAGCATTTCTGTATTTTAATGAACTGATTTAACTCTTGAGTCCGTCCTGCTGTGACTCATTTGCAGCTTTACTTTGTGTTTATATAGAGTGTGATTTCCTCTTGCAAAGACTGACGCTTTTCATTGTGGTTTGTTCTTTGAGGTTCGTCCGTCCGGCCGTCCTGATTCTGCTTCTTTGGTGTTCGAGAAGTTCATTTTGTTCTGCTTGTGTATGAAGGGTGAAGCTCCGGGTCAGGAGTGGGTAATATTTAACCAGTGGAAGAATTCAGGGTGGTGGAAGAGTTTGGTGAACATTCTGTACTCACACTTGAACAAAAGCACACACACTCGCACACACACGCTCTCTCTCTCTCTCTCACACGCACACACACACACACACACACACACACACACACACACACAGAGACACACACTCTCTGACACACACTCTCTGACACACACTCTCTGACACACACTCTCTGACACACACTCTCTGACACACACTCTCTGACACACACAAAGACACACACTCTCTGACACACACAAAGACACACACTCTCTGACACACTGACACACACTCTCTGACACACACACACACACACACACACACTCTCTGACACACACACTCTCTGACACACACACTCTCTGACACACACACTCTCTCTGACACACACACACACACTCTCTGACACACACACACACACACACACACACACACACACACACACACTCTCTGACACACACACACACACACACACACACACACACACACACACACACACTCTGACACACACACACACACACACACACACACACACACACACACACACACACACACACACACACACACACACACACACACACACACACACACACACACACACACACTCTCTGACACACACACTCTCTGACCACACACTCTCTGACACACACACAAACACACACACACACACATACACACACACACACACACACACTCTGACACACTTTTTTCTTCAGGGGATGTTTTCATAAATTGAAATTAATAAATTACATGCACAGACTAATCTGAAGCCATCTGTTAGTAGGTTTGATAAGAATATTAGATTTAATAATGTTGAATTTAACATTTGAAATGTAAGAATTAATAATAATAATAATAATAATAATAATAATAATAATAATGAATAAGTATGATATTTAATCATTATTATAAAAAAATATAAAAAAATATTTAAAATGATATTTAAAAGAAAATATTATATATTTTAAATGTTCAAAATAAAAAAATAAAATAAAATAAAATAAAATAAAATAAAATAAAATAAAATAAAATAAAATAAAATAAAATAAATCCAGATAGTCAATGGGGTCTCAGACGTCTGCATGAGTAGATGTTATGGTGTCGGTTTAAACACAAGCACAGGGTTAATTTCCACATGCAAAGGGAGGCGGTCAGGAATGCAAGGGAGTTGAACATTGATAGAAGATGAATTGATATTCATAAAGCATAATGTCTGAGGTAATACTCAAAGGTGTGAACACAGTTATGGAGAGAGCTGTGTGTGTGTCATACGGGACGCTTCGAGCTGCCAGCACAGATTATAACACTCCTCCTAATGTATATTTCTCTTGGGGGTCAAAGGTCAATTTGCTCACGTTCAGATTTCTGTGTAGCAAGAGATGGGCTGAATTTGGAAAAGCATACTAAACAATGTTAATGTAATATAATTTATATTAATTTATGCATTAAGCATATCCAAAGAATTATTTATATTTTGAATGAGCTATTTTTATATTTTCAGTTTCATTTTCAGTACTTTTGTTATGGGCTTTTTACATTTTTACTCTTTTAAATTTTGCTATTTAGCTTAGCATTTTTATTTCAGTTTTAGTAATTTTAGTACTTCAACTTATTATTTAAAACGTTTTTAAAAGTTTTTGTTTTATTTTTTTGTTTTATTATGTATTGCAATATCAGAATAATCAGCATTGAGAGTACAAGCATGATATATAAATATGTAAATAAATAAATGGATGACTACATAAACAAAATACATAAATATTTAAAAAGTATACTTAAAATATGTTTATATATGTATATGCAACAGTGGTTAATCTCATAATTAAAATAAAGTAGAATTGAAGTATACATCATAAACTTGTAATCAATGCAATCTATGAATTAAATCATATTTACCTTTTAATAAAGTAAGTTTTTCATCTAATATTGATCATTTGTTTTATTTTTTAACATTTTACTTTACAATATCAACAGCGGTCATGTGACAGCGGTACCGTTTACATTTTTTATCGTTGCATTAAAAAGACTAGTAATCCATTCCAAACAGAGCCAAGAAAAATCTCATTCAGACACAAAATATTAAAAGGAACAAAATGTTCCAGTCTAGATAGTTTGTGTAAACATGCCTTTATTGCATTTTATTGGCAATTAGCCTCAAAAGATTGTCTCATAAGCATTAATTAAGTTATTATTACTTTATATATTTTTTGCATTGTTCCACCCCAGTGTTTTATTTCTATAAAACGGCGATTAAACACATTTGTTTTGAATTGTAGGTCACAGGTTATTTGTGTAATGTTTGCTCAGGGCTTTAGACGATCAACTGATAACCTGAAACAAACGTTCGATTCGTCCTGAGCTTTTGTCTGGACGTCAGCCTGTGTGTTTGGGTTGTACGACTGTTTTGAAACCATCCCGACCTCCAATTCATGAAATGCCTTTGGTTTTATTGTTTGTTCCAAAAGGCAGATCCATCTTGATTATGTTAGTTTACATTTGAAAAGCTGGTTTTAATGTTTGAAGACGAGTCTTCACTTGAATGATGTTTCAGCGGTGAACGTGACGGCCCGTCATCTGTTATTGGAAACAGCCGCGAAAATGTTGTGTCAGATTACCTAATTGAAAGCATCCACTACATTTGTCTGCAAGAAGGTGACGTGCTTTAACACTGGTCAGAGCTCAGCCTGGCAGCTGTTTATTTGCACATGTGAATCTGATGAATGAAAACGCTGAGATTTAGGAAGCGAGAAACATCGAGAAAAAAGTTGAGAGAATTTTGCAGGAAAAGTATTTCACACAAATGGATTTCCGTGAATGTCTAGGAGAATAAATAAAGAGAGCTGTGAGGAATTCACAACAACCATCAAACTGCGAGATTTGAACAACTATCATTTATTTTCATTGACAAATTCGTTTTTTTCTTAATCTTTAGGTTTCTGTAAGCAACAAGAGAAAATAATTAAGCATTTAATTCATTGAATTATCCAAAAAATTATCCACATAACCACCATTTAATATACATTCCTACATTGGACAGAATTTCCAGCAAAAATTACTAAATCTCAATACGTTGCTGTCATGTTTAATCACTCATACGCAATACAAAATTTTGGACATATAGCAACTCTTAAAGGAACACGCCGATTTTTTGGGACTTTAGCTTATTCCCCGTATCCCCCAGAGTTAGATAAGTCCACACATACCCTTCTCATCTCCGTGCGTGCCGTAACTCTGTCTGACGCACCCACCGCTAGCCTAGCCTAGCACAAAGACTGGAGGTAAATGGCTCCAGCTAGCATACCGCTCCCAATAAGTGACAAAATAACGCCAACATTTTCCGATTTACATGTTGTGATTTGTATAGTCACAGCGTGTACAAATAACAAGGTCACATGAGACACAGCCATCTTCTAACCGTATACATACTGGGAACTATATTCTCTGAAGGCGAAGCACTGCTACTTCTGCGGAGTGATTTGCTCACAGCGCCTGAGAAGCCTGTGGTGAGGAGCAGAGAGTTCGCTCAGAGTTGGAGTAAATCACTCCGCCCAAGTAGCAGTGCTTCGCCTTCTGAGACCTCCAGTCTTTGTGCTAAGCTAGGCTAGCGGTGGGTGTGTCAGACAGAGTTACGGCACGCATGGAGATGAGAAGGGTATGTGTGGACTTATCTAACTCTGGGGGATACGGGGAATAAGCTAAAGTCCTAAAAAGTCGGCGTGTTCCTTTAAAGGCCTGTTCACACCAATGATGATAACTATAACATTACTCAAACCGTGATGCAAAATGTTGTTCATCTGCCCACTCGTTGAAAAAACTATAACAATAATTATATTAGCATCCACACCACTGCACAACTCTTTAAAGCAGGATGGATTCTGATTGGCTGTCAATGTTTTTATCGTTCATCAGCTGGAAATAAAGTGATTCCAACAATGTCGTTCTTCTGTACAATTACTGTTATAGTAGTGATGTGGAATCAGAATTAGAACGACATCTTTTATCATTTTCAGTTTTTGGTAAATCGGCCTTTACTGTTAGTTAACCTTTATTTTACACCTCAGCTTTTAATCCCAGCTATCAAAAATATGTTCTAAGAACATTTTGCCAAAGTTCCGATTCTGAATGTTCTCTGAGCGTTCAAAACGTGAAGTAAAAAAAAAAAAAAGTTTCAAAATGTTCTTGGTTATGTGAACGTTAATGGAACATTCCATTTGATCATTCTGTAAACATTATGGGGAATGTTACTTTTGAATGTGCTCTGAAAGTTCTGAAACAAGTAGTAAAATAAAAATAAAAACGTTTGAGGAACATCCAACTATTAAGTTTCTAAAAAAATAATGCTAACGTTTTTAGATCATTATTAAAGACAAGATAACTTGAACAAACATTCTACTAACGTAACTGAGAACGTTTGTTCATAACTTTCAGAGAATCTATCCAGAGTGTTCCTTGCACACTAACATTTGGCTGTGAAAAAAACGTGAAAACCTGGAATATTTCATTCATCCTTAATGACATTCACTTCCTGCTGGGTCACTCAACATCGTCAGAGATTTCCATTTCTGTCCTGTATCAAAATTTCATGAGCGATTTGTACATGATTCTTGGCGGAAATGTGTCTGCCGGTGACGCATTTTTCAGGATGCCAGGAAGGAAAACGTGCCAAAGCCGGTTGTAGAGGATGGCACTATGTTCGCGTATGCATGACGGGTTCAAACAGTGGGTGTCCTCATCTCTTCAGACCTCTGCTTCATCCTTCAAGCAGCAGGGGATACAAAACACATCGAATTAATCCGACTCGTAGAAACGGGTCGTCTGAAAGGGTTTTGTGGGGACTCAGAGAGGGGTGTTGTCTAAAAAGCTTTTTCACAGTGAAAACACGCTGATTACGTTATTGTTGAGTGGCTTTTGATTCCCACACGAGGACCTAATGCTTCCCCGAGGAGACCTCCATTAACCGGCACAGCGGGGATTAAACCTCCACCTCATCAGAGTCTCGGACCCTCAGCGAATCACGGGAAACGCTGGTCCGGCTCTCCAGCGCTTTTGACCGTTGCGCCTCTTTCTAGTGGCTGAATGCGGGGTTCACAGTTTGTTGTTCCAAAACAATGCGCAGGGGTTGGATGAATGAAGAGTCTTGCGTTTTTTTCTGCGTTGTTTTCCCCCTCCTTCTCTTCTACTGCTCCAAGGGAACGTAATTAGAGTGGGGAATTGGACGGGAGGAGGCTTGGGATGGGGGTTGAGAATGAGAAGGCTATTATCCCACTGTTAGACGTGAATGGAGAGACCCACTCAGACGGCACAAAAGGGACGAAGCTGAGAGGAGCCCTTGCTAAAAGAGACCCGGCTCCACCGGAGCTTCAGTTCGGGAACAGATGCGACGACAAGTTTCTCTCCAAACGCTCTGACATGCGGCGTTTATGTTTGGTGGAGAATGTTAAGATAAAGAAATGCCGTTTTACTTGAATGTGAAAATGGTGCAACTAAAAGTCCTTGCAAAATTTCACCTCATGAATCTGCATCATTTTTCACCCTAAATTCAAGAAAAAAAAAAGACTAAAAGAATGAACATTCTTTTTTTTTTTGCATTGTGAGATTATTTTGATAAAAAGATAAAATTCTCACTGTAATGCATAAGAATCTTTCTCATTGGTGTAAAATGTGGAAAATATTACTATAAAGCAAAGCCAAATCTCATTCTTGTTACCATAATGTGGAAATAATTGTCATTGTTGTTAGTTAAAAGCAGAAAAATCTCATCAAAAACCATCAAATATAAAGCAAAAACAAAAAAAACCTCGTTCACATTACTATAATGCAGGAAAGCAACACCAAAACAAAAAACAAACAAAAAAATGCACGTAATACTGTCATACTACCGTTGTACTATTCACTACAAGAAAACGTAGTGATTTTACGAGGTGGCGTAAAAAATAAAATTCTAAGTAAGGATGAAGGACCACTACTGAACATTACCATAACTGAGGCGTAAGACGATGGTACAAAAATGTTAGAAATTTATATTATACATGCAAGTCGACTTGGATCACAATGGTTATAGAGACTACAGGCGATCTGGACGTCAAATGCAATCTCCTCAGGAACAAAAATCCGACTTCTAAATTTGATCATCATTCCCACGGCCATCTATGCGAGTGAGGCCTGGAAATCATCGGCAAGCATCACCAAACGTCTTTCAACAACGTCTTCGGCAAATACTCCGGGGGCCCTATCTTACACCCGGCGTTATGCAGCGCCAAGCGCGACACAAGTGTTTTTTGCTAGTTTCAGTCCGACGCAGTTTTCATTTTCACGTCCTGCGCCCCATTGTTTAAATAGCAAATGCATTTGCCCCCATGGGCTGCTGGTCTGAGAACGAGGTGTGTTCTGGCGCATTGTTGGCACGTTGCTATTTTGAGGCAACAGAAATAGACTGAACCATTGACCAACTGAAGATGACTTCTCAAGATGACTAGTTACTGTCGCATTTACAACATTTCAACCCCTTAGTTTTAATCTCTGAAAAGCCAAGCTAATGTTGATTCTTGTTTTATTACTCTGTCTCGTTCTCTTTTCTCCAGCAGACTCTCCTCTGTTCAGCGTCTGTTTAAATGGGTGATTCTCCGGAGGTTGGAGATTTAGCGGCTCAATGTCAACCTTTCTCACTGTGACAACTAACCTCTTACACACACACACACAACCAACCTCTGCCCCTCACACCACACTGAAAAAAATTATTAGTTTAAATTACTAAAAAATGTTATTGTAAGTGGTTGCATTCAATTGATTTTATCTACATTTAAACAAATGCGTTAAGTTGAACTTAATACATTTTAGTTCAACTTAATGCATTTGTTTAAATGTAGATACAATCAATTAAATGCAACCACTTATGATAACATTTTTTATTAATTTCAACGAATCATTTAGACACACGGCAAAGCAGTTGGAACAACTTTACTCTATTTACGGATATGACATAATTTCTCATTTTATATGAAAAAAATATAAGTGAATCAGCAGGATAAGACAAAAACATGTGTTGGAAGAAGGATTAATGATATATTGACCTAATTTTGAAAATAAATAAGTTAAATAATGCACCTTTAAATTCAGTACAAGAAAAACTAGGCTTTATTTTTTAAACATGTAAAATGTACAACAAAAACTAAATTGTCCTAAAAAAATAGGCTTTATTTTCCTGTATGCAATAAACTCGAGGGTGAAATGTGACCTAGACCAGTTCCTGACAAGTTTTCAGGAGATTCAGGTGAGAAGTCATTTGTAAGTTGGCAGCATCATCCAGCGTGGCCTTTAAAACACAGCGTTGTGTAAGTCAGCAGTGCTGTTCACTTTTTCCTCCGCACTACACACTACAAGCATTTCCAGAGAAAAAAGGGCAGGTCTTACGCACGCTCACCACACGCGTATCAGGAAAACACGTTACTGTGTGGCCGAGGGGTTAAAAAAAGATTTTGGAGAGGGAGAGAGAGGAACTTCCCTGAGTATCAGCCATTGCGGTGAAGTTTACGATACGGAGAAAAAAATGGGGTGTCAGGAAAGAGTTATAGGAACCAAACGACAGCTGTTAATATTACCAGCAAAGGAGAAAGGTCAGCTAGATTAGCACAATAAACATACAAAAGTTGGTGAAAATCTCCATATAGGTGAGGAACTAATGTGAAAGTTTGTTAATACATAATTTAAATAAAGGTTTTATTAATAAGCTTTTGTGGTATTCAAACTGGTATCAAAAATCATGAAATTTTAATTGTATTGGCATCAGCTACTGCAATTTTGATTACTAAATGCTATTTAACAAATTTTTAGCTGTGTGATTGGTAATTTTGTGGCAAATTTGAACTATATCACATATAAAACGATATACACTATAATATATAGCAAATCGACTCAACATTATTGGCCAGCTCTTTATATAAAGTTGGTCAACTTTATCTGCATACATACAGTATACTCGCGTATATCTCTACATTTTGCAATGATACAAAGCAATAAAGCAAAGTATTTTATTGTCCAGCTCTAATATGCGACTATAAGATATTAAGAGTTCACATCATGACTTTCTGTAAAGCTCTTCTGAATAAATGTGGATTGTGAAAAGTTCTATATTGACAAAAAAGTGAATCCTGAAATCACATTGCATCATGTTCACAATTTTGCAGATTTCACCCCAAAAATTAGCAAAGAAAACACGCTGCAGATCCCGTCTGGGCCGGTATGGTCGTAGTGGAATTGGTCTAACATCGGCGTGGCATTGAGACCAGCCCAGTTAATAGTTTCCAGGCTGGTCATGAACCACTTCCTAAATGAGGCCTGTGTTTCTGACCCCAAGGCCCCTGTCCTGTCTGGGGCAACAGAGCCGCAAACACACACGCGCTCGTCCACTTAATGCATCTAGAGTCTGTAGGCATGGTGAACTGTGAGCGCTTTACAGATGCATGTGTTTCGACATGAAAATCACATTCATGACCGACCGATGTGATCCTTCGGAGGAATCATAAATGAGAAGAATTTTGTAAGAATTTTCATTTTTTAATTACTTTATCAATGTTTGAACGGCTTGTAATGAAACTTAAAAAAACGAGACTTCCCAACTTCATGACTTTATGAGTGTTGTCTCCTAGGTTGTCCATGAAAGCCTGTGAACTGATTTTTCTGTGAAGGACTCAGGAAATCAAAAGGACGTGGCGTTAACACACGTTCCCGAGAGTATTTCTTCCGTTCAAGGACACATGAAACTAATGCTCATACAATGTCAGAAAAACATCTGAGACAAAGTCGATACTTAATCGAAACATACCTGAGAAGAACATTACGGAAACGAAGCTTATCTTTGGAAACGGAGCTTATCTGGAGTCCAGGTGCTTTATTTGGAGGCCTTTTGGAGGAAAAAGCACATCTGAAACTCTCTGAAACGCTTTCCACCACCCAAACCACAGTTTCTGGGAGACATTGAATCAGAATGCGATCTACGCCGCATGGATTACCCGTGTTAGGGTGGCCGCAGGTCTCAGACCCAACGGAAGGCCCCTGAAGGGATTTCCTGACCTTAGTTCAAAAATAAGGCGCTTTAACGACCGTTTCTCTGTGTATTTCAGGATCTGTCGAGAGGCGAGGCCGCGTGAGTCAACGTCTCCTAAAGAGAATCGCCACGCTTGGCTGAAAAACCACAGGGGTCCATACCCAGCTAATAGGGAACGTTCTGCCAAGGTTCTCTCGAAGATATGAACAAACGTTCTTCCACGTTAATGGAATGTTTGTTCGTGATCTGGTCTTTAAAAATGGTCTCAAAACTTTTTATACATCATTCATGGAACTTTTTTTCTGAAAAATTATAGTTTTAGGCCTTCATCAAACTTTTAAAAAATGCTACTACTTGTTTTAGAATGTCCAGAGAACATTCAAATGTAACATTCAAAAGTTGGACGTTCATGTAACATTTTTTAAATGTAACTACTCAATTTAGAATGTTTAGAGAACATTCAAATGTAACATTCAAAAGTTGGACATTCATGTAACATTTTTTAAACGTTACTTCTCAATTTAGAATGTTCAGAGAACATTCAAATGTAACATTCAAAAGTTGGACGTTCATGTTACATTTTTTAAATTTGACTGAATTTTAGAATATTCAGAGAACGTTCACATTCTCATGGTAAAATGGAATGTTCCCTTAACGTTTCACATAACCAAGAAAAAACACTTTTAAAACATGTTTCAGAGAACATTCAGAAAAAACTTAGCTACTGTAGGCAATTCAATTCAATTCACATTTATTTGTATAGCGCTTTTCACAATACATATTGTTTCAAAGCAGCTTTACAGAGAATTCATGTCTACATTACAATTTAGAGTTATCCGTTATCAGAGGTGACTGTGTCCAAGTTATGCATTTATGTAAAGAGAGCAGATGCAAAAATGTCTCTGCGGCTGATGTTACGATGAATCGGGGGACAAGAAGAGCCGGTTGCACGAGCGTGCATGTCAAGAAAGAGCGCACCCGAACTGACAGAATCTGCTTTGCTTTGTGTATTTTCTCTTTCACGTCTGTCTTCCTCTCATTAACCGGCGGTGTGGTACTGTGGATCTCTGTGATCTGGCCTTCGGATTCGCCACACATTGCGTGAGATTCGATCGTTGCTCGCTGGTGTATGTGACAGAGGTCGTCAACATAGCATTAATTAAGACCCAAAAACAACAAAGCCTAAACAATAAACACCCGTCCGCAAAAGCCACTACTGCCTCCCCGACCCGACCGGGGTTCAGCCAAAGAAAGTAAATACAGTAATACGTTCAAGATTTGTTTTCCCTCCGCCCAGAGAGCAGCTCTTTGTGGGGCTTTAAGTGAAAGTGTTCTTCAACAGATTCAACTGTTCGATTGTCATTGCACGAAGTGGCGTTGAAATGATCATGTTCCTGGCGGCGTTCCTCTGCAGATGTGCAGCTTGGCACCTCAAGCCATTTCTCAAATAACCACATAGTTGGTCAAATGGGGCACCTCAATAAATGGTTTCTTTTAGCACTATTTAAGTAGTATTCTCTCGCTATCGGTGTCTAAAACACGTGTTTATGTGTATATCATTCAGCAGTTTCTGCACAGCCAGTACAGTTAAACCTTTAAACAACTCAAGCCAAGTTTTAAGAAACACACGCTAATCCTAATTGTCAAACGGGTGCCGATGGGTTTCTCTGAGTAGACTTTAGTTACACTCTTAAAAAATAAAGGTTGCAAAAGGGATTTTTGCAGCGACGCCATAGAAGAGCCATTATTGGTTCCCCAAAAAGAACCTTTCAGTGACCATTCTAAAAAAGAACCCATGTTTTATTAAAATAAAGAACCTTTTGTGAAAGATTCAATGGATGTTAAAGGTTCTTAATGGAACCATCAATGCTAATATAGAACCTTTATTTTTAAGAGTGTAGTTCCAGCTGTCAAATTTCACTTCTGTTCATCCATCCAATCCTGCGATTACATAAAGTGTGAGATAGAAAGGAAATGCAGGTAGTGAAATGAAAACTTTGGAGGTTTATTCTAGACTCATGAATAGATTAAAAGTTGCGATGTGAGCCATCCCATCATCATGTCTGCTTACCTGTTCACAGCATGTTCAATAGTGACATATTACAAGCCTGTTTGATCATGTTCATTAAAAAAAAAGTGAATACTGACTGAACACCGAACACCAAAAAAAAAAAAAAAAAATTTAGTCCTTTGGCATGACTGTGATTGAATCACCTCATAAGTGAAATACCAAACCGGGTGCAATCGTCAACCGCAAACCAACACTGTGGTCCAAATGTTTTTCCATGACACTGGTAAGAGGGCAAAGGAGGTGACTGTTGGCCCGGTTAGCGCTGAGAAGGAACATGACTGCTTTGAGATTGCCATACAATCCGTCATAGAATACGCCATCGCTCGTTTGCCGCCACCGAATGTGTTACGGATCATTCCTAAAACTTTACTCGCAGGTGCCAGAGCATTAACTAAGTGCTGCCATGAACGCCACCACACTGCAAAAAACATCATCTTCTTACTTGGTATTTTTATCTTATTTCCAGTAAAAATATCTAAATGTTCTTAAATCAAGATATTTTACATGAGATATTAAGTCTTGTTTTCTGAAAAAGTAATCAAAACTGAGTGAGTTTTGCTGAATAAGAAAAAACATCAGATTTAAAATTAAGTTTTATACATCATTCATGGAATGTTCAAAAGTAACATTCCAGTAATGTTTGCAAAATGGAATGTTCTTGTTATGTTCGTAAAAAAAATAAAAAAAATTGTTTTAATGTTTAAAAATCTGGACGTTATGAATGTTCAGAGAGTGTTCTGAAATAACGTTTCCATAACTAGGATATTTTTTCTTGTTTGAAGCATAACTTTTTTCATAAAACAAGAATGAACTCTTTCCCCGCCAGAAGTATTGCTGACGCACATGTAAAATAATGCGATCATCAAACATTAAACAGCATATAAATCAAAATTGCCTGAAGGAGTCTATCATGAAGCTTTGAAGTCTTCGACAAAAACGCAATATTCTCAGCTTTTTAGCGCAATTTTCCACCGGACAAAATTGCGATTGTTAACTCATGATTTCTGTTCTGTCTGTGCGCACCAATCTTGCACTTCTATCTACTCCTCAACCAGACCACCTAGAGACTTCGGGTTTTCGGCATTATGTTAAGGAAGGTCTAATCTCGGGAACGCACAAAAAAAATCCAGGAAAAGATTTACTATCTCTTAGTGTTGTGATCCCATGAGGTGAGAAAATTGCGCTAAAACACTCATTGAGTTTTTATTACTTGTTTAATGAAACTTTCCCACATTCAAGTGTTGATAAAAAAAAAGAATGCATGAAACTAAAATAAAATGTTTTGTTTGTTGTTTTTTGTTTGAAAGCAGAGGCTCTGTTCTTTTCTTTTTTTTTCGGATATATGTGACCCTGGACCACAAAACCAGTCACATGGGTAAAAAAATTTAAATTGAGATTTATACATCAGCTGAGATACAACTATTTGAAAATCTGAAATTTGAGGGTGCAAAAAATCGAAACATTGAGAAAATCTCCTTTAAAGTTGTGCATTTATGTTCACGATTGTGCCGCATTCACTCACAAAAATACATTTTTATGGTAGGAAATTTACTAAATATCTTCATGGAACATGATCTTTACTTAATATCCTAATGATTTTTGGCATAAAAGATTAAATCGATAATTTTGACCCATACAATGTATTGTTGGCTATTGCCACAAATATACCCGTGCGACTCGTGGTCACATATTGCATGTGCAGATATTCAACAAAATATTCTGGGGGCCATGAAAGTTTTGTGAAAAATGATAAAAAAAATGGTTAATATCAAGTAAATGTATCTCCGTTAAAGAATGTTTAGATATTTGTATAGGAAACCAAGTCAAAAATACCATGTTTTTTTTTTTTGTTTTTTTTTGGCAGAGTTCTGTTTTTTTTCCCATTTGGATAAGGAGCATCTTCTTTGTGATTCCCGTCATTCATTTTCTCTGTCTATTCTCTAAAGAGTGCAGCGGGAGTCTGTCTTTCTCTCGCCCCTGAAAGAAAGCCCAGAATGGCCAGTGAAGGGAATTCAAAGTCGTTGATAGACTTGTCGGAGACGAGGTCTTTGCATCCTTGTTGACAAAGGTAAGTAATGAGAGTTGGCCGTGAGTCTGGAGGTTTCTTTAAGGATCGGGATGGTGGGGGGGCTCGCTTTGGCTTTTGTTGACCAAGTCAGAGATGCTTCTCACAGGCATCAGAGTGTCAAGATCGGTTACCTCTAACCACCGCCGATTGTTGGCGAGATGGATGGACTCTCTCTTTAGAGCCAAAATGGGAGAGCGTGACCGCACAACGACGGCTTAGCATTCTGGGAGCTGAATTCACTCCGCCAGAGCGCTGTGGGATCCATTGACCTGCGCGCCATTGTTCGACAGGTCACTTCCCTGAAACCGTAACCTCAGGGGCGATTACCATTGGAATGCTCAGGACAGCATTCCTCCTCGACGAGCCCATTGACTGGGATTGGCACTCTGCGCTGGGCTGCCGGAAAATTCCCAACGATTAGCTACCGGCCCATAGAGACAGGGTTGGCCGTCGTGACCTGTGTCAGAGAAACGATTCCCGGGACTTATGGGAAAAGACAAGTCACAGAAGCTGCTATAATGACCCGTCCAGCACGCTGCTAAACCCGGCCTATGAGCGTAATCAGACGGGATTATTGCCTGTACAGTCACATTTACATTGCAGAATCTGTATGAAGAGCAGGGACTTAACTAAAAACTAAAAGTTTAAATTAAATTAACTTTAAAAATAAAAGTTATCACTGGCTTTTCCGATGCATGCTCTAATACTAAACTGCTAGGGGTGTAACGAAACCATCATGTCACGATTCGATACTGAACTCACGATACGTTATTATTGCGATACTCCATAACATATGGTAAAAGGTTAACAAAAAATGTACTCTTGATTTAAAAATAATAATAACTGGTATTACATTGTGAGTGCAAATTAATAGGCTTGGACTTGGTGCTGAAAACTCAATGCACAGGACAATAGAGGCACCAGAATTATTCTGAAGCTGAAAACTTTATTTTAGACGAATATGCTAGATATAGATGACACTTTTTACTGGTAACAAGACATTTGGCATTAGCAGGACCCACAAATATTCCCCCATTGCATTATTATACATTATACTCAACATTATATATAGTAGTTTAATGTAGTACTGACACTAAATTTGTTCTCAAATTTTATTTTGGGTGAATTTCTTTTTATTTTCTCTTCATTTTAATTTTGGGTGAATTATACACAATACATGAAGTCACTATCCACGATACATATTGTTGCATTTTTGTATAGCGATGTATTGTGACAATATATTGTTACACCCCTATAAACTGCACTAGCTAATACGTTGTATTATGTAATATCTTAATTAGATATTTTAGCTAATTGAGTGCATCAATGAATCTCATCAAAGTCAACAACACATTAAAAACTAAGTTTCTTGATTTAGCTAAAAACCAAGTCAGCAGATTTCATAAAAAGGACTTGTTAAATCTGAAATGCGAATTTGAACAAATGGCTGAAGTATTTATAGAAGCTTGTTTTCACCACAGAATTAAAAATGTAAAAAGGTAATTGCGAAAATTTATCTCACAATTCTGACTTTTTGTACGATACTCGAGTTTATATGTCGCAATTCTGACTTTATATCTTGCAATTCTGACTTTATAACATGCAATTCTGAGAAATAAAGTCAAAATTGTGAGATTTTAACTCGCAATTGTGAGATAAAAAGTCACAATTATCTTTTAAAATGTTTTATTCTGTGGCGGAAACAAGCTTCCATAAGTACTAGGTGTTTACTTGAGTAAAGAGTCTCAGGATTTTCAATGCATCTCAAGTCTTCAATTTATTCATGCACCAAATTGACAATCTGCCATTGATTGATTGTAGACGACAAGAAACTTCAGTGATAAGTCAAGAACATTAGGGAACTTTCCACTTACTGTGCACCTGTTTAAAAACGAGCGTCACACTGATGTTTAATTGCAAGACAAAAAAAGCATCTTAAACTAGTCTAAGGTGGTCAGCCAGTCTGTTTTGCTGGTTTAAGCGGGGGGTTTCAGACTGGGAGACCAGGTAAAGCATCTGAAACGAGACCTGTAAACCACTGTAAACCACGTTAGGCTGGTTTAAGCTGTGTTTTATTTTATTTTTAGCAGGGTGAGTTTTTAACCAACAAGCAGTCATCAATTGTAGCTATAGGTACAATAATTAAATGCCAAACCATGATTGAAATAAATAAATGTATGTATAAAAAAAAAAAAAAAAAAAAAAAAAAAAAAAACTTTTTATCATTTTGCAAACATCATGCGAACGTTAATATTGTCTGTCTGAATACTCAATTCTGATTGGCTGGAAGGTGTGCAGTAAAATCGTTTAATGCACAGCTATATCCGTGGATTATCCCTTACATGTTCTTTGAGAATTAACATTCTCTTTTCAGAACATTATTCAAGGCGAACGAACGTTCTATTAACGTTAATGGAGGAACGTTTGTTTAACTTTGATAGAACCTTGGCAGAACGTTCCCTGTTAAGCTTTTGTTTGAGTTAATTCTGCAGGTTTAAGTGGTACTTCCATCAATTACAGATTATATTATATAAACAACGATTGAAATATATGAAAAAACTCTCTTACAAGGGTTTTAACAGCCTCTTGAATCACTTGTGCTTTATAAACTGAACATTTCAATACATTTAATCAGTGTCACATCAAACATCACAGCGGTCCTGCTAATGTTTAGATATCTGAACAAAGCGGCCGGTCCGGGTGGGAAAAGTTTGCTGTGTGTAAGGCTTCAAACGTTCGGGATCATGTTGGCACGGTTCACAGTGCTTTTTCTCTGGCATGAAGCCTGTAATCTAGAAGATTTATGTCACTCACCGCCCCTGTGCTTAACAACCTTTCTAATATTCCAAGACATAAAAATGTAATTGCCCCACATATCAGAGTTACAGAAGATATTGGTGTACTTGTTTCTGACCAGAAACACAAATTGGTTTCTATGGAGACGCTCACCACTTATACAATTTACAAACCAACTCACGGCTCTGGTTTGGCTTTTGCACGCGGGTGGAATCGTCTGACTGCTAGTTTGGCATCTGGTCCGAATTGTGGAATCCACATGTCGTGTTTGGGTTCACATGATCATCTCGCAGGATTTGGATGCACCTGGGTAAAGAGAACAAAACACAGTCAAGGGCTTTTCCTTCTGTCAGGCCACTAATGCAGTGTGTGTGTGTGTGTGTGTGTGTGTGTGTGTGTGTGTGTGTGTGTGTGTGTGTGTGTGTGTGTGTGTGTGTGTGTGTGTGTGTGTGTGTGTGTGTGTTTGTATGTGTATATGTGTGTGTGAGTTTGTGAGAGACAGAGTGCGTGTGAGTGAGTGAGTTTATAAGAGACAGAGAGTGTGTGTGTGTGTGTGTGTGTGTGTGTGTGTGTGTGTGTGTGTGTGTGTGTGTGTGTGTGTTTGTGTGTGTGTGTGTGTGTGTGTGAGTGAGTTTGTGTGACAGAGTGTGTGTGTGTGTGTGTGTGTGTGTGTGTGTGTGTGTGTGTGTGTGTGTGTGTGTGTGTGTGTGTGTGTGTGTGTGAGTGACAGAGTGTGTGTGTGTGTGTGTGTGTGTGTGTGTGTGAGTGAGTGAGTTTGTAAGAGACAGAGTGTGAGTGTATGTGTGTGTGTGTGTGTGTGTGTGTGTGTGTGTGAGAGAGAGAGAAACAGAGAGTGTGTGTGTAAGAGAGACAGAGTGTGAGAGACTGTGTGTGACAGAGTGTGTGTGTGAGTGAGTGAATTTGTAAGAGACAGAATGTGTGTGTGTGTGTGTGTGTGTGTGTGTGTGTGTGTGTGTGTGTAAGAGAGAGAGAGTGTGAGTGAGTGTTTGTGTGTGAGACTGTGAGAGTGTTTGTGTTTGAGACAAGGTGTGTGTGTGTTTGTTTGAGTGTGTGTGAGAATGTGTGTGTGTAATTTGGTGTCTTTTTAAAGAAGACACTTTGCAGATTATTGCTGAAGTGTATTGCCTTTAACAAGTTTTGTACCATTTCGATGAAGTATAAAAAACAAAAACCGTAATTTATTTGGTCATTTAAAATGACTGAACAGCACCAGATGGTTAATATATTTATTTATTTAAAACATCAACATCAGCACAGTTCACAACAACAAAAAAAAAAGAGAGAAAAATAAAATATTTACATTCAAAGGCATAAAACTATTCATAAATGATCAGCAAATCATTATGAACATAAGCAGGAGGCAAGTAGTTCTGTCAACAGACCCAAAACTCTTTCACAGGCCCTCGGGCCAAACCTACTGTTGAGCCCTGGTGTGTTTTTCTGGTCTTTTCATGCCCCTGTCATCAGAACAGATGCTTGCTGGGTTTCAGTCATGTCTCATTGTGGGTTCAGAGAGAGCAGTGTGTGTGTGTGTGTGTGTGTGTGTGTGTGTGTGTGTGTGTGTGTGTGTGTGTGTGTGTGGCTACGTCTGACTTGACTTGATGTATCTGTCAGATGCTAACACAGCTTCTCGTTCATTCCCCACCGTCTGACAGATGTCACTAATTTACTCATCCTGGATCAGATTAAGAAAGAAACATCACTCCAGGCCTCTGTTTCAATGGCGTCTCAGAAAACTGACTTGTTGAAATCAGTTCCAAATCAGATACTTTATGATATTATTCAGCCCAAGACACAGCCAAGCTGGGCCTCAGTACGTATATTTCTTCTAAGGCACTTTCCTGGACTTTTAGAAAACAAACTGCATTTAAACACACTTTTCATACTCTCTTTTTTTATTCTGAATCATAATTTCAAATCACGTTTGTTGACATTTCTGGTCTACAAAATGGCCGACTCCTTTGTCATGCTAATGCTAACTTCATAGCTATTATTTTATATACAACTATTTTCACACTTGTTGCCATAATTTTGCAAAAAACAGATACTTACCTTTATGTTTCTTTGTGTATGTCGCATTTGTCCCCTCAAGCTCTTCACTGACATCTCCTTGGTAAACAGGCACTTTTGAAAAAACTTTAATTGGGGATGAATGAGGGACAGTTATCTGGGTATTTGTATAAAATAGGTAAGTCATTGTCAGAGTATAAACACTGAAATGGTTATAGCGCATAAAACACCATATTTTATATTATAATTATTTTATAAAAAACAATGACGTGTTTTATCAGTAATATTTCATATTTTCACATACATTTTTAAAAATAGATATATTTTTTATAAGTTTTCAGAATTTCGATTTTGCAAGTCATACTTCATATTTCACATGTTCGATATAGGCCTATTCTTGATGCTGCTCTGCCGTTAGAATGACGAAACGTTTTAAAAGTTAAATTTTACCGCTCGCCAATGTCAAAATGTTGGAAATGGCCAATCAAATCAAAGAAGGCGGGGCTTTACTGCTCACACGCAGAAGGCGAACATAAATTCAGCGTGACGTAACGCTCCCTTTTGAACGGTTTAAGCGTGTGTGAGGAAAGAATATGAGGTAACTAAACATTTAACAGCTGTTTTAAGATAGAAATGTTAAACGACCAACAGAAACTTCTCGACTTTGTCAAATTTCACCGTTTTGAATTGAAAGTATAGACTACCATTTACGTGATTCATGTAATTCATAACTGAGTGATGACTGATGATATAAACATAAACCGATATGTTTTCGGCATGTCTGTTTATTTAATTCCTTTAAATAAAAAGGACCAGCCCAGCTAACAAATATATGTTCCAAGAACATTTAGCTAATGTTTCAATTAGGTTTTTGAAAGAGTTTTTTTTTCTTTTTTTTTCGCTATGCTAACTTTATACGGGAACGTTTCATTTTATCATTTTGCAAACATTATGGGAAAGTTACTTTTGAACGTTCTGAACATTATAAAACATTAGATGACTGAACTATACGTTTCATGAAAAATGTATAAATAGTGTTTTTGTGCTAAGTTTTGAACATTAATAAAGACATAACTCTAACACTATTAAAGGGTTGGTTCACCCAAAAATGAAAATTATCCCATAATTTACTCACCCTCAAGCCATGCTAGGTGTTTTTGACTTTCTTCTTTTAGCCAAACACAATATGAGTTGCATTAAAAAATATCCTGGCTCTTCCAAGCTTTATAATGGGAGTGAATGGGGCCCAAAAAATCCATCCAACATAATCTATACGACTCCAGGGGTTCTGAAGCAAAGCCATGTGTTTTTGTAAAGAAAATATACATATTTATTCAAGATAAATCCATAATTATCCATAAATATGTCCATAAATCCAAGATAAATCCAAATTTATCCAAGTTTCTATGTGTCGGGTCAGAGGTCACTCTTCCGCCGGAACCCGACTCGCGTTCAGCTGTTACCGGAAGCCAGTGATTATAGTTTCTAAAGTTATAAATATGGATATTTTTCTTACAAAAATGCATGGCTTCGCTTCAGAAGGCCTTTATTAACCCCTGTAGTCGTATGGATTACTTTTATGATGGATGGATGCACTTTTTTGGGCCCCATTCACTCCCATTATAAAGCTTGGAAGAGCCAGAACTCAGATTGTGTTCGGCTGAAAGAAGAAAGTCATATACACCTATGGTCTAAGGGTGCGTAACTTATGGGATAAAATAATTTTTTGGTTGAACTATCCTTTAAAGGTTACTGGAAGAATGTTTGTCCATAACTTTGAGAGAACCTATCCAGAACGTTCCCCGTTAGCTGGGTGTGTACACTTGCTTTTACACCATCGGCCGATGATATGTGAAGATGTGGCGAGCAGCTGCTTCTGGCTAAAAATGTATTTTACAGCTTCTGCGGCACCCAGTATGTGTCTTCCCCTAATGCATTCATCTATTCATGGATTTTATGACAATGAGACTCCATAAAGCACCGAAATATCAGGCTCAGAGTTTACTTTGGACCAGCGAAACAGAAAAGATAATTATAAGAAATTATAATTAGACATTTACTCTGCTTTTTATCAGCTCGCAGGGCAAATGACAGGACATGTCCGATTCATGGGGAAGGTCATGATCTATCAAAGGCAAGTGTGGGAGATTATTTTAGTTTTATGTCGGTACTTTACCTTACATCTTCAGGGTAGTTTGGGTTTCTTACTTTGTTCTTCTTTGATCAATCCCCAAACATTAAGTCTTGGAAATTTAAGATGCTGAAACAGGTGAAAAAATCCAATGAAGGAGAACCAACCCGCGTGTCTCCATCTGTAACAAATCCGCATCTTTAAAATCTTTGCAAAATTATGTTCCTTCCCATTTGCCAAAAATTTTTCTTTGTTTTTTTTTTTTCTTCTATTTTTTTGTCTCGACAACAGCTTGCGTGCTGTGTGAGCTAACCAAGATGTTGAAAATGCAAATATGTTCCAAATGTCTGGGGATTTCGTCTATGAAGTATCGAGTTTTGTGGTCTCAGCTGCGCCACACATTGATGTTTTATCAATGACATTGGGATCGTGGCATTCGTGGGCCTGAATGAGTCGAGACGCACTGCCTCGTGTGTTTCCAGCTTTAATGAGGAGATGTTTGGACACCACTATCCGTGTTTGAAGTCGGCTTATAATGGCGCCCTGTTGTTTGAAAACAAAGCGCCTGTAAGTCAAACAACAGTCGAGTATTGCGCTGTAAATTATTGCTTTGTAAACCCATGGTAACTATTTGTGTGCAAACAGCTTTACAAACATTACAAATCAGAAGCCGGTGGTCAGACTTAAAACAGATTTCTCTTCAAAGACGTGTTTGCGTGTGCATTTAAAGCTGAGAAAATGTCATTCTTTATACTGAGAAACATGATTATGAGTTATATGAGCAGATGCTGGACTCTTGCAGCAACCCAGTTTACAGGGAACGTTCTGGCAAAGTTATTACGAGCAAACATTCTTCCAGTTGCATTAATAGAGCGTTTGTTCAAAGTTTTCTGGTCTTTAATAATGTTCTCAAACCATCAGAACAAAAACATTATCTATACGTTTTTATTCTGAAACGTTTGGACGAACGTTCCCCTAACGTTTTTTAAATGTTACTACTTGTTTCGGAATGTTCAGAGAACATTCAAAAGTAACATTCCAGAAATGTTTGCAAAATGGAATGTTCTGTTCTGAAATGGAATGGAATGTTCTCATAACCAAGAAAAAACGTTTTGAAAACATTTGAAAAACTGGTCGTTTTGAACATTCAGAGAACAATCAAAGTTAATGTTTTTATAGCTTAATGGGAATGTCAGCAAAAAGTTCTTTGAACATATTTTGTTAGTTGGCAAAGTACTTGTATGTCTGAGGTTTGTGTATCACTGCATCCGAATATGCATACTTCCATACTAGAGACCGACCGATAATCGGTTTTACCGATATTGTTCCCGATAAATGGGTATCGGGTTTTGTAATATAGGATTTACCAACACTTTAGTGACAATGCACTATTTATTTTTATTTTTTAACTCTTTCAGACTCTATTTATTGATGCAGAAGTGTGTTTTGTATGCGAGGAGGGAGTGAAATTGCAGGAATTACAGTATTTAAAAAAGTGTAAAAAGCTTAAAAAGTTTGTTCAGTTCAGTGCTGTGGTGCTAATAGTCAAAAACAGAAATAAAACAATAAATAAATATTGGTTCTGCATCTCTGATAAATAAATATCGGTTATCGGCCACATAAACATGTAAATAATTGGTATCGGTTATAAAAAATCAATATCGGTCAATACTTTATAGTGTCATACTTATATAATTCCATAGAGAGTGAGTCGTTATACTGATTCGTGAGTCTTTTTGACCGCTTTTTTTTTCTTTCACAATTAAATCGTAAAGCAACACAACTTAAATATTTCTTTTCTCATATTTGTACGGCAGTGCCTTGACCATTCACAAATGGATGTTTTATATATGTGCATTTCAGAAATAGTGAATTGTGATAAATAGTGAAAGTTGATTCAATACAGTGTGGTGTTAACGTGCTGCAATGCAAACACCACGATACTCATATACTAATAAAAATGCACAACAAATATTTGGTAAAAGCCTACAATGTTTTAGAAACGTTTATTATTATTTATTTTTTTAAATAAAATAAATATATTTATGATAAAAATAATATGGGGAAAAAAATATATGCTAGATACATGATGGAAAAAACAATGACAAATAAATAAAAAACTATATAAGTAATTAATTAAAACAAATGTATTTAAATAAATACAGGAAACACACAGGGTGTGAAAAACAACAAACAAATAAAAATAAATAGATTTATATATTTTAAAGGTATATAAATAATACATAAATGTATAAGTAAATAAATAACTTCAGACAAAATGGAGATGATATAAATATAAATAGAAAATATATTTAGATTTTTTTATGATGCATACAGGGTGGAAAAAACAATAACAACAAGCAAAAATAAAAATGTATACATAAAAAAAAATACATAAAAATAAATGTATTTAAAGAATCAAATAAATTCAAACAATTGAGATTCAAACAAAAATAAAAATTGATTTATAAGTTTAATATATATAATAACTTATTTAAACTTTAAAAATATATATTTAAATTAATAACTTCAGAAAAATTTAGATGCTAATGAAAATAAAAACATAAATATTTAGTTAATATATAAAAGTAAAATATGAAAGTGTAAAGAAACTCATCTGACATTTTCAGATGGTTCTGATGGAAGAACCTCACAGAGCATCACGTTCATCAGACACACACACACACACACACACACGGACTGCTGATGCTGCCGCTCGCGGTGTGAGGTTGGAGGGCGGTTCTGTTCACCCATTAACCCTACTCTAGTTTTACGTCCACGCCAACATAAATACACGCGCCGGCCAAGCGCAGGATAATTATTTAGTGCTCGCCGGCCTCATCTCTCCCCCTCCCAGCGCGCACATCCACGGCCCTATCTGTTGATCTGACGTTATTTACGGTTTACTGTTATTGTCCAGAACAGAAACTTATTAAAGTGCAGTTATTAAACGTTCTCGCAGGGGCAAGATCCGCCGTAAATCTAACGTTTCCCAGAGTCCGTCGGACCCTAATGGATGGTTATGGTTATCTAGTTGAGTTGTTTGCGCAGAAATGCTGTTCCCCACCAGAAAGAGACGATGTAATCGGGTTTTATAAGAATTATTAAGCGTCTTCGACATGCGCTGCAGTAAAGATGATTTGGATTAAGAGGTTTTTATGTGATGAACTGTGTTTTTGCGGCCTCCCTTTCAACCACCTAGTCATCTTGTGTGTCTTCTCAAGTTTAAAAGTACGGCAACATAAGGAACAGCGTACTTTCATAATGCTCAATATACTATTTTAGCAGTTCTCATTATTATGCAGGGTTATTATAGTTAACTATATCTAAAAAAAAAATCAGTTTTTAAATCTTAAAAATAAAAATTAATTGAAAACATTTACTTAAAAACAATATTTAGAAAAATAATTGTATGTGTTTTCTCTTCAGGTAAAATAGCTGTGATGGCAAAAAACACTAGGAAACAATAACGTTCAAACTGCCAACTCAAGTAACCTTAACTATGACAAAGATTGTTTCAGTCACTCAGTATGCATTTTTAATGTTAGAATTGTGTAATATTTCATTATTTGATTATGTACTTACTTCCATTTGGTTGTGGGTGCAATGCGCTTGCAGAGACTCCGCCCACACACTCCTCTGATTGGCTGATTTTTTTACAGGTCTCATAGTCTGATGTGGACAGACAAATTGCATGACGCAGTTTTTAATGTTGTTTATGTGTCTATGTGGTGTTTTTAATGTGCTTTAAGACAAACCATGTGTAAATTCATAAGTCGACACCATTACTGAGTATTTTCTTCTTAAAACTGCAGTGAACCAAAGACAGTCTCAAAAACACGCTTTGAAATCGCTGGTGTTTCTGACGTCACAAACTACCTTGTAACCAATCAGATCAACGTGTGATCGTCAACCAGTGGATCTCTGAGCTGAGTGAGTGAGTGGAGGCGGGGCTCATTTGCATATTCATAGAACCGCATATACTAAATGAGGCAAGGGTGTCGAGTTACATTCAAGATATTTTAAGGCGTGAAGACTTTTTTTCATAGAAGAAACGTTTAAATATGTCATTTTGGTGATCAGAGATGGGTTTTAAGGGATAAAATTACTGACTACAGGGGGACTATAAAAATAATGTTAACTTGCATAACCCATGCAATTCCGTTGCGTTTGTACTGCCAAAGAAAAATTGTTTTGCATCGCAGCAATGATATAAAAACATCCATAAAACATTAATTTACTTGGAAAAACAAGGCTCATAAAATTTTATTTTATGTGAGATTTATGTTAACAGCCAAGGGGTCATAAAAATAAGCATGAAAACAATTAATATCTCATGCAATTCTGCGTCCAAAGTAAATGTAAATCTCATCTTAAGGATGTTTAGACATTTGTACTGAATAACAAGATATAAATGCTGACTAAGAAAATATTTTTTGCATTGCGTCCAGCTTTTATGAATGCAAGAACGCCCCAACTCTTCTTCTCGGCGGTTCACATTCATCATTTTGCTGGGTTTTATTTATTTATTAATGTTGCGTGGTGAAGATCGTAGCAGGACACGCCGCGGGTTCCTCCTCCTCGGGCCGTCCAGTACCCAGCAATAGATGAGCTCAGTCTGTTCCTTTGAATCCACCATGTGTTCCTCACCACTAATATCAACCAGATGACAGAGAACCTCACAGTGATTGTCTCTCAATGAGACAAGTAGTCAAAATAACATGAAGGAGATTATGAGCTGCGTTACTCAACAGACAAAGCGGCACATTTGTCTCCGGAGTGAAAACCCGAACGGTTATATCATGAACTTCACATGAGAGTCTTTTCATCATTCAGATGGACAGATATTTTGTTCATACAGAGAAAAAGGTTTTGTTCATAAACACTAAATTATTCATTCAAATAGAGCGACTCTCTTCATCAATACTTTTAAAATACAGAAACTCTCTTCGAATTGTTTCGCAACTCAATTATTTGACGTACAGGTCAAAGGTCAATGCCAACATGGTCTGTAGTCCGAGCGTCTCCATGACTTTGGGACTGTGTTCACGAAACATGAACAGAAAGTCACTCACGACTGTAGAAACTGCTTGACTTGCATCCAGAAGCTGGAATATTGAATATCCATTAGTATGCGATGAAAAGTTTTAAACGGCTTAAATTCTCATTGTTTCGTAACAACTTCAACATGATATTTCCAATCCAGCGAGACAAATGTGAACAGTGCTTTTCACGACGTCTCATGCTAATATCTCACTGAGTAATAACTGCCACCGCCATTAATCTTCATGACGCAAAGGCCACTGGTGAAAAATCACTGTGCTCTTTAGAAATTCGTGTGTGTGTGTGTTCAGTCTGAAGGCCCCTACAAACAGCACTGAGAATAAATGTACAAGAATACATCACTTCACAGGGAGCGGGAATAGGCACATTTACCCATCAGCCATTGCGCTCCACACGAGTGCTACTCAAATCTGGGCTAAATCAGCAGCAAAAACTAGTTAATCGAGAGTCTGACTTTTTTATTTGACACAATTCACCAGATAAAACACCATTAACAACAATTTATCACACGTATAGGGGATGAGTATTGATTTATCTAAATATGTATGTATCGATTTTTTATGAAAATATACATACATACACACACACACACACACATATATATATATATATAATTTAAGCATTTACATTTTATAAAAACTTTTTATATATATACGTATATATATATATATATATATATAGATAGATAGATATAGATATATGTGTGTGTGTATGTATGTACATTTTCATAAAATATCTATACATATATATTTAGATAAATCAGTGCTCATCCCCTATAAGTACCCCTATACTCAACGTGTGATAAATTGTTGTTAATGGTGTTATTTTTATATAATTTAAAGATCTAATATTACATTTTATGAACATTTATATTATATTTATATAATTTTTCATTTTGCCATATGTATGTAAACATGCATATGTATTTACATAGAAAATATATATACATAAATAAATAAATAAATACATATGTATATATATATATACACACACATGCATTTACATAGATATATTAAATATTTAATTAAACTTGAAATTTAAACATTTTATTATATTTATCATTTTGCCATAGTATGTTATATAACGTGATAAATTATATATCAATTAGACTATATATACAATTTAATTGGATTTGATCAACTTTTTGATTTCGCAACATATAAGTAAAAGTGCATGTATATATATATATATATATATGTGTGTGTGTGTGTGTGTGTGTGTATATATATATATATATATATATATATATATATAATGTATGTATGTATTGTGTATATATCAAATGTACACTTATATGTAGTTTTGGTGAGTGCTGTTACTCATCTGTGAGGTCTGACAGGCTCGTCTCAGGGGCTGGTTCGCTATCTTTCACTCCCCTAGTATGAAAACAAGACTAACAAGACATAAATCATTTGTGTGTTTTCACACTGAAGTCGCGTTACAAGCTCCCAGAACTGACGCTCAGATTCAGGAGCATCGCTAACAGTAGTTCACCGACGTTTCACTGTATCGCACAGTAACAACCGCTATCTCTCCTCCTGCGGCGTCGCCGGGCCGGTCCTGCAGAGCGGCGTAACGTGTGCAGTTTTCCCTCAATCTCCACCGAGCGTTCTGGAAGATCTCAGACGTCAGTTGAAAGCATCCCGTTACGCTTTTGTCTTCACCCTCCACCCTCCTTCCATTCCTTCTCCTCGTTTTTCTGAAGGATAATTTATTCTTTACGACTGTCACGTCTCTCCCACTCGCAGCTGCACGCTATCCATAAGCTCATCCCGCGCTAACTGATTGCTAGTCTGAGATTTGTGTGTCTACCCGGTAGGTCCCATGAAATCCCCCACAATGCTCAGCGCGTGCTGCTTTGGAAAACACGGCTGAGGTTAAACGCCAGTGTACATGTACACGCCTGCTTTATGGGTAATGCCAGGATACAGCTGATAGTCTTTCTTGATAAAGCATATATATATATATACAGTATATACATACACATACACATTTGTGTGTAAACATGCATGTATTTATACGTATAAAATGTGTATGTATTTATACACACATTTAAATTTTATAGAACTGTTGCTATATATGTGCAAATATGCATGTGTGTGTATATATATATATATATATATATATATATAGGCAAATTTGCATGTATATTTACATCATAAAACAATATTTTATTTGTACATTTTCTAAGTTGTAGCGAAACAAAGACTATTGGAGTATGTTTTATAAGAAAATACTATTTCAGTCTTTCACATTTCGTTTAATTTTTACCTATTTGTGAATTTTCTGAGTGAAAATTCTTTCAAAGTAAATCTGTGTAATTTTTTAATGTGCAATATGAACAGTCCATGCAATTATTAATAAATGACATGTTTTTGCAATTCTGATTTGGTGATTTACCTTTAATTATCTGGTCAAATTTAGGCATAAATTGTGTAATTTTTGGGATGTTTAATGATCAGGGTCATAGTTCAGACCAGAAGAGGTCAGTTTAGGAAATCTGATTGGAAACAGTCATTATGCATTTCCAAATGGATACACTAATGGTGATACTTCTACACTAATACTTCTCCTTGAATATGACTCTACAAAATGCATGATTTCCTCGTGAGCATGAAGTGATCGGACAGGACCTTTACCTCCAATCAAAACTCAGAGATCTCTTGAATCATATTTCTCATCAAATGAACAGTCATGTTATCAACTCTAGACTCGTACTGGATGATTTTTAGGATAAATATTTCAAAGCTTGAAACTTAATCATGAGTGGGAACTCAATAAAATAAAGTCATAAAATTAGAGAGCGGCCTTCATTCTGTTTTATTAGTCATTAATCGTTGTTAAGAAGTGAAACGAACAGTGATCTATTAAACACAGTTGTTCTCTCTCGCCCTCGTGAGATAGCGGCTCTCGATCGACCGTTTCTGTGTGAATAAGGCCGTCGGCATTTGTTCAACTCGCATTGAACAAACGATCTTGACACCAGAACAAAAGCCGCTTTAGAGGAGAGCAGACTCTGTTTTTCTCTCTCATATTTTTTAATGGCAAAATGTTTGCCAGAAACAGGTGGATTTATTTTGGGCAATCCGGGGTATAGTGATGGAGCTTAGATGGTTCCGGGCCCCAGGGCTTCAGACGACTAACAAAACACATCTTACTTCTGCTTTGCTGCCTGTCTGTAATGCCTTTCAGCCGAGGGCATGACGGTCCCGAGAGCTTCCCGAGAGAGACCGAAAAAAAAAAGTTTCAGCTTGGGTATATATTCTATAAAGCATATTTCAGTTAAATATACATTAACATCAAGAAATATCTTGACACAGACAAGACAATATTAATCGAAAACTGGATAGATTTAACTAAAATGTGACCCTGGATCACAAAACCAGTCTCGAGTCGCACGGGTATATGTGTGGCAATAGCCAACAACACATTGTATGGGTCAAAATTATCGATTTTTCTTTTATGCCAAAAATCATTCGGGTTTTAAGTAAAGATCATGTTCCATGAAGATATTTTGTAAGTTTTTTACCGTAAATATATAAAACATTTATTTTTGTGAGTGAATGCAGCACAATCACCAACATAAATGGACAACTTTAAAGCCGATTTTCTCAATGTTTTGATTTTGTTGCACCCTCAGATTCCAGATTTTCAAATAGTTTTATATCTGCCAAATATTGTCCTATCATAACAAACCATACATCAATGGAAAGCTTATTTATTCAGCTTTCGTGTGATGTATAAATCTCAATTTCATAAAATTGACCCATGTGACTGGTTTTGTGGTCCAGGGTCACAAATGTGAATTGTGTTCAGATTTTCCAAGTTTACCGCCAGTGTCTTGCTTCTCAGATCTTTCTCTTGAGAAAAATACCTTGTAGGCCTGTACTTTACATCGTTTAGATGCCAAAGTCAATCAAAAATAAATAGGTTTGTCAGATTTTAAAATGGAGGAGAAACCACTTTACTGTTTAACATATATGTACAACAACTCATAAAAATTGAAGCAAGTGTTATACGTTATATGAGTTTTAACTAAAAAAATTTAGCCAGTTTTAATAAATTTAAGCTGAAATGACTTGATTATACTTTAAAATAAGTTTTTAAGTTGAAATAGGTGGAAATTCCCATATCTATTGTATTTAAAATCGAATCAAACTGTTATTTTAATGCAAATTTATTTGTAACTTGGCAATATGGCAAATACTAATATTATATGGTGGCTGTCATGACGTATTTATTTAAACATACATAAAATATTGAAAAACAGGTTAAGTAAAAATACAACGAATATGCAATATAGTGCATATATTTAGCAAAATGTTCCTCTCTAGAGTTAATTTTTTTCTAGCTGACTTGCAAGTTTTTGGACGTGACATTGTTTACAAGCTATTGTATTAGCGTCTTTCCGCGGTTGAAACTGATACTGATTTCTGTAGATTGTACTGTATCTTTCAACATACCTTCTGATGTTCATTCATGTTTATTTCATGCTGTAACTAGTAGTAAAGCAGAAGAGATGATCAGTCACTTGATCACTTGACCTCAGTCACACTTCATTAAAGAGCACCAAAATTGTATTTACTGTTTGAATTTCATGATAAAATGGACAGAATTTAAAAGCTGAGACTTTGTTTCATGTCAGAAGTAACAAAGCATAAAGCTTATAGCAATTTATTGGATCCGAGGCACTACAAAGCTTTGTTCATTCATCAGCAGAAAACAGCTTAGACTAAAAGATGGAATTTAAGGATCGATAATGGTTCTTCAAAATCGATTAAAATTGAGAACTATTATAAAAATTGCTTTATTATATTTTATTATATTATATAACATATATGTATATATGAAGAGTTCAGATGCAAAAGCCTCTAAGTGCCATCTGAAATTTTCTTCTAGAATGATCATTTTTATAAAGCTTGTATATTTAAGTTAAGTAATTTCACTTAAATGACAATTAATAGGTAATTTGCATTGCCATTTAAGTGAAATTATACTATACGAGCTTGATAAAAATGATCATTCTAGAAGAAAATTTCAGATGGCACTTAGAGGCTTTTGCATCTGAACTCTTCATATATATATATATATATGTTTAATTTTTGTCATTTTTGTTGAATTTTTATATACGATTACACAATTCTGAGAACCAGGCTTTCAGAAGCTCTTTTTCCTTGCAATAACATCAGAAACGTCAGTCAACTTAGATCCCAAATTAATTTTTTATACAGTCTATACATTTTCATTTTTCCTAAGGAATTTTAGGAGAAACATGACTGAAACGCTATGAAAGAGCAAAATATCTACCGCAGTTCGAGACCGAATCAACCTAAACTCTCTTGTTTTTTCCCCCCTTTAATTCCTAAGATAACTCCACACATGCCACAATCAAGCGAACGGACCACAAGATATTATAAACATGTGTTTTCCTCAGAAACGTAAAGAAAGGCTGGATCAGCGAGCTGCTCGCTTGATTTAACTATGATATCTAATGATGTATGTTTCCTCCTCATGCCCTATTAAGATTAAGAGCGACTGGAACTGCGCAATACGGGCACAATTTTCGGCCTTTGGGAGCGCGGCCTCAAATATGAGTCACAGTGAATATCCCTGCCTCGTTTTAGGCAACATTCCCAAATGGGGTTCGAAGACATGGAAGTGGAAAGCTGTCGCTGACATGGCCAGGAAACAAGCATAAAAAGCCACCAATGCAATTCATCTTGTCATTTATAATGGGGAAATGGCGACGAGTCTATTCTTTTCGGGCTTAATGTTCGTTATGTTGAGAGGTGATGTGATGTGTGTTTAATGGTTTTCAGGCTTCTGAAATACAGGAAACTGGAGTTGGGATTCATACTGATGTCATGTGCACTTAAAAACACCAATGTTTGGGTCCAAACTCAGTCGACGTCATTTCTTTGGACTTAAGCAATTAATTTAGAAGCAATCAACCACAAGGGGAAACAATGCAATTAATCATATAATCGTGCATAGTTAGGGTTTTTTTCCCGTCAATAAAATCCCAAATGTCAGTCAACTTGATATTTATTTTACTTTTAATTGCATCGTATCTGAATAGAAAAAATATCAGTGCAGCACTCTGTAACATATCCAGAAATATACTCGTTCCACATTTCATGAACTGAGGAAGGATCTTTGAATCGTAGACACTGCTTTAGCCAAGTTGGAAAAAGAAAAAGTGGCCCAAATGTCTATGGCATACCTACGGCTAGGTTTCAGCAAAGATGAACCGATGTTAACATGCATCAGCTGAGCAAAAAAAAACAAAAATGACAGTGGTTTCGGAAGTCAACACATCATTAGCCATTAAACGTTTCTGTCGGAAAATACGGGGCCTTTACGTTTCATCTTTAGTCACGAGTTTCTACAAAGTCTCTGTTTCCATTACTCTCTTTTTTTTTACACTTAGTACAAAATAACACATTTCTACCCGTTAGCACTTCGGTTCCTTAGGAGACTATAACATATAATATATAATAATTTATTTTCAGTGTTCAAACAGACAGATCCAGTGTGACTGGATAACTAAACATACTCTACCAGGTTCCAGTTGGCATTTTAAGAAGCTTTTTATACATCCCTCGATTTGCACTGAGCTCCTTAAACACAACTCAAACGAGTTCCTTTGTGCCGCCGGACGCGGCGACGTCTCGTGCCGAATCCCTAGAAACGCTACAAATCCCAGAATGCACTGGTATCCTGCAGTCCTTGAGCGCGAGTCAGTGCATGTACTTCTGGGCTCGTACCTACTGATAGAGTTTAGTATTTTAACTCTCATGTTAAAGCAAATATACATTCTGCTGTGCAAAAACCGGCCGATTAAAACTGGCTTCCTCCCGTTCCCGCTCCCGTTCATTTGCAGGTAAAAACCTCCGTCCTCTCGCTACAGGTGTTGCATTTCACAAAACAACACCACTGGAATTTACAGTTGCATTGCCACACCTTGGTGTACTGATGCGTGTTGTAGCCCCGCCCACAACACATGAGGTCACAACCATCCGTGTGTGGAGACGTCCGGTTGCACATTCGCCCCTGCGTCCCAACGCTGCCTGTTTTGGCGTCCTCTTCGCAATAGTTCGGCGAGCGCTCGATGTACACCAAGTCTGTTTCCAAGGGCTTCTGGTAACCGTGAGTCTTCTTCACCTTGAGGAACGTGGGCTGTCGTAGACGTGATGCACGGACCGCCTCCACGTGCACCGCCTTGTTGTACTTGTCCTTCAGGACGTATCCGATCTCGCGAAACTTCGGTAACGTGGTCCAACAGGTTTTGGTGGTGCAGGAGCCCGAAACGCCGTGACATTTACATTCCTGCTTCATTCGCTCTTCCAGAACCTGCAGAAAATCACAACAACACGAGTCTCGTGAGATTAGCATTTACAAACTTGGTAAAATGCTAACATAAAAGGACAAACAACAGCATTCTGGAGTCACATGATGCAAGAAAACAATGGGCTCTATCATGCACTCAGCGTTATGCAGCGCCAAGCGCGACGCAAGTGGTTTTTGTTAGTTTCAGCCTGACGCAGTTTTCATTTTCACATCCTGCGCCACGTTGTTTAAATAGCAAATGCATTTGCACCCATGGGCGTGTTGGTCTGAAAACGAGGTGTGTTCTGGCGCATTGTTGGCGCGTTGCTACTTTGAGGAACTGAAATACACTGTGCCATTGACCAACTGAACCCTGGTCTAAAGTCAATGGCGATATATATATTTTTTTATAGTAATGTGCGCCTATAGGCGGGTCCACAAAGCGCGCGCACACTCTGCTTATTACACACACAGGGACACACAGCAGCACACAAACATGCCAAATATTAAAAATAAAAGGAGTACAATGTAAAAGATTCATATTGTGTACATAAAGATATGGTGGAATCCGGCTTGTCCCGTAGATGGTCCGCTTTCACACTTTTGCCTCGCGCACGAGCAGATCCGTTTCCTCTCTGGAGACGCGTTCAGTCTTTCCGCTTGCAAATTCCGTCAAGTAAATAGTGAATCCGCCATGGCGCAAGCGCAACTGGCTTTTAAGTTGAAGGGGAGATGAGACTCTGATTGGTTTATTTCACTTTACGCCCAAAACACACCCATTACTCATTAAGAGAATAGGGACGATCCTTTTAGACCAGCGTCGGGAGCACCGACCATTTTTCCCGTCGTTAAACTAGCAAAAGTGGATTCGGATGCCCAGAGTGCACTTGCGGCGTGCGCTTTAGACCCTTGCTGAATAACTGTTTATGAGAAATCCTACTTTGGACAATTTTATCAATCACATCGTCTTAAATAACAGCACAGAATAAGGTTTTGCAATGCTAGATATTTACTAGCATATTTTGCTCTTCTTCATCCAAAGCTTTTTGTCTGTGATATAAAATTGAACAGCCCTCATAGATGCAAACACTAATTTAGAAAAAACAGACATTTTAAAATCAATTCAAAGAATTTTTTTTTTTTTATCATGATTGTATTGTTTGATTTTACAATTCTATTGGTCGCCGTTTGATATCCAATATAAAGTACTAGCTTACAGTTTATTCTTAAGTTATAAATACTGCAGTGTTCAGCGTGTCACATCTTGAACATTAAACAAATCTGCTGCATTTTTAAAATGCAAACTGTGTAAAAATGTCAGTCAAGAAGGGCTTAAATTATCATTAGTTCATTCATCAGACTGGAAAAGGAAGGTCAAGTCGACCACATTGCATTGCATTGTGGGATATAGTATCTCACGTATTCCACGCATAAAGAAAATTCACAAACGCTGCACATTCTGCATACTTCAGAAATAGTATGCTATTCTGAACACTCTGGAGACAAAAACACAGCACATATATATATATATACGGAAATCAGCCTTTTTATGGTTAGCATCGGCTGTTTGGAAGACAAGCATGTACATGCAGTGGAAAAACCATACGATCTAATGTGCTACATTAATACTGCTCTCCGCTGATCTCTGCCAGTTACCCATCAAACCTACTCTGTAATTCCCTCTACCTTCCTGCGCACCACATCTATGAGCAGGAAAAATAAATATAAATCTCCTACAGCCAAACACGTTAGATGTGGATTATTGAGCTTTTTAATGAATTGCAGATCTTTTGCAGCGATGAAGCTACAGAACGACCATCGGCGAACGAATAGCGGAAGAAGTCATCAAACAAAAATGTATCTTCATGTATATATACAGTATGTTGCAAAGAAAAGGAAATGTATTATTTTTAGATTTACATTGGATATCATCAATACTGTATTAAATGCTGAAAGACTTTTTCCAGACCCCTTTTTCTCTGTCTGGCACGACTCCTCACCAGAAGCAATTATCATTTCCCTGGAAAACACATGTAAACTAATCGATCAATCCCACAAAACCCATCCTGACCAACGCGAGGCCATTGATGGTTAAAGCCGACTGGGATCTCTCGATTTCAAGAACAAAAGAGGTCGGAGGAATTGTTCTGGCAAGACATTTATAAACATCTACATTAAAGTTTTGTCCTTCCTAGCCTTTCCCTCTGACTCTTATGAATGCTGCCAGTTTTCCATTTTAAATAAAAATGGTTCCTAATTGGGCACTGATTGAATTATGCTAAAAAAAATGAACAGAATAAATATATTATTGCAATATGATTTCACATTTTAAAAATGTACTTGTTCCAAAACCTAGTAAGCTGCCTACATAGACTGCATTATAAGGCATATATATATATATATATATATATATATATATATATATATATATATAAATGCATTATTTATGTATACATTGTGGTATGTGCATAATAGTTTTTTCTCATTTTACATTATATATTACATTATATAGTTATATTGTATTTTAATTGTATAATATATATATATATATATAATTTTTAGCACTTTTAACTTCACTATATATATGTGTGTGTATATATATATACACATATAATCGTGTGTGTGTGTGTAAAATATCTACACATAATTTCAAACATGTAGATATAGATATAATGTATATATAAATGTTAACTAATATAAAAAATGAAATATATAATGTATATAGGCTTTATATGAAGAGTTCCATCTGAAATTTTCTTCTAGAATGATCATTTTTTATAAAGCTTGTATATTTCAGTTCAGTAATTTCACTTAAATGACAATTAATAGGTCATTTTCATTGCCATTTAAGTGAAAGTATGTTTTAATAATGTAAAATATAAACAAAAATATCTTGTAATGTATTGTATATATTTTAAGCAAGGCAGCTCACTTGGTTTGGGAACCTTTAATAACGAGTAGAATGTTTCATTAATTCTACCAAGCAGTAATTTGATTTCATAAAATGTAAACTGGATTTTCAGCCATTATTTAACCAATTAACTTTTGAAATCAGTTCCACGTGTCTTCAATACATCAACGCTGATTCTGCAGAGAAATGCGTTCATGACTAATGTTGATTCAACGTACACCGAGCCAGCGTGTGCCCGCAGGCAAACGGCATTTCAAAATGAACGATGTGTTACTTCACAAGCCGTCCGAAGGCCCACAGCGCTGTTTACATTTGCCTGGATACGCTTATATCCACAGCGCTAATGTGGACCAGTTCTGGCCCGGCTCGCTACAACCACATTCACGTATGATAGCAATTGAAATTCCAGAGTGGCAACTTCCATCTTCCCCCATTCAGAGTCACATGGTACGTCCCGTTCCCCCCTTAACATATGATGCTATGGCTCCATGAATGCCATTGTGGGTCCTCTATAAAAGCCTGACTCAATGGAGCGAGGGTTGTGTTTTCAGTGCAGCAGAAAGACTCGCAATAATATCCTGTTACAGGCTTTAGACTTGATGATTCCATACAGCGGCCCGCGATGGGATTGGACCGGCTCCAACTGGCAACCGGGCTCAATCCCGGCTCGCTCACACCATAAAGCATGCTGTTTCAGTGCATGTTGTTTTGTGTTCTTGGATGACTAACAGCTATCAAACAAACAAACATGGCCAAAGCGGCGAGCAGCCAAACCGAGCTTGAACCGGCATCAAGGAGCGAACCGAGAAAGCACTCAGTAATTGGCTGAAGCGAAACGAGTTGCTGAAACTGTTCAAGCATTCGTCTGGCGAACGAATCCTCGGTTTGCCACCTGCGAAGGACGAACTACACCATCTAAACTGTATTGGAGGACTGTGAAGATGAATCACGCCAATTGCTAAAACGCTCTAAATGCATTTGTCTTTCAAACAAGAATTAATGGATAAGAAGTTTTCCGAAAGAATTCGTTTTTTGTTTCTTTTAACTAATCATCGTCCAGAAAGTGCTTCCAAGCTTCAGTGTTTTAAAGCCTCTGACATCTAAAACAGATTAAGCTGCTTTGTCTGGAAGATTTTCCTAACTATGCAGTCAAACAAAATAGATAAATGTTTCTGCAAGATGACCATGACCAATGTTGGTAAATTGTCAAATTAAAACGCCCTTGAGAAATAACGAATGAACACATAAGATTTTATTTGTTTCTTCAAGTCACCGTTGTCCTCTTTCACGCCTTTAAAGGTTTTAGAAAAGCTTAACGGATTAAAGGAGTAGTTCACTTTAAATTGAAATTTACCCCATGATTTACTCACCCTCAAGTCATCCTAGGTGTATATGACATTCTTCTTTCAGGCGAATACAATCAGATTTATATTAATAAACACCCTGACGCTTCCGAGCTTTAAAATGGCAGTGAACTGCAACCATCAGTTTAAAGCTCAAAAAAGTGCATCCATCCATTATATAAGAGCGGCTCCGGGGGGTTAATAAAGGTCTTCTGAAGCAAAGCCATGAGTTCGTGTAAGAAAAATATTCATATTTAAAACTTTATAAAGTAAAATATTTAGCTTTCGGCCAAACGAACATGTGGATTCCACTCAAGTCTAAAGCGCAACTTGTGACGCACTACGCTACTTCCGACGGCATAAGTTGCGCTTTAGACGCAAGAAGACTGCCTTTATTAACCTTTGGAGTTCGTTTATGAAGGACGGATTTTCCCAAGCATGCAGTCAAACCAAACATTGGATGAATGGTGTTGAAGAAACAAAGTATTTGAATATATTTATATTTTTTCTTTTCTTTACTTTTTTTTGTTGTTGTTTTTGTTTGTTTGTTTTTTCTTCTCGTTTTTCTACGTCTAATCTTATATTGTCTGTGTTTTGTTTTGTTTTGGTCGATAATTATGTGTATTTTGTAAAATTTCTGTATGTATTCCTGCATTAAAAAAATGTTTGAAATGTCGAATCAATATAAGCCTCACCTTTCGCCCAGCTTCGTTGTTATGAAGGTTCATCAGCCGTCTGGCATTTTTTTTAATCTCCCGGGCGTCCACAAACTTCCGGGAAAACTCGATGCCGTATTTGATGTCCGCGGAGCATCCGCCCCATTTCCAGCCCTCCTCCTGGTTGTAGTATCCCTGTTTGTCCCTGTCGCAGCCGCAGTGGCTCATGTTGCCCTGACTGCACGCGGCCGTGACGGCGTGGGCGACCCCAGCGGCGGTGATGGCGTAGGTGAATGCTGCCTCCCTGCTGCCTGGGGGGAAGAGGGAACACACTGTGATATCTGCTCAACACGACTCAAACGCCAACAAGCGTGCATGCTAAAACTAGCTAAATCAGTATATTGTGGTAAATAGGGGTAGTGGAAAAGCTAAGTATCACTTACTGTTGCTCATATGACGAGATTTAAGCAAACCCAAGTATCGGTCTATTAAACCATAATACCATTGCTGAGGAGAGGTGTGCAGTTACTTTACTAAGTTAGATGTGATGGGGAAAAAACCCAGCATAGCAGCACCCTAGCAACCAGCGAAAATACACTGGGCAACCACATAACGTGCTAAAAATGATTAGAAAAAAAAACTATTAGACTTTAACAACTGCATAGCAACACCCTAGCAACCAGCCAGAACAGAACTCCCAGGCAATTGCATATCTGTGCTAAAAACCAATATAAGAGCACCTTAGCAACTGCATAGCAACATCCTAGCCACCCTGGCAATTACATAACATTCCTCAGCACTGATTAGAACACCAACTGCATAGCAATACCCTAGCAACCAGCCAGAACAGAACACCCAGGCAATCAAATAACTGGTAAAAACCAATAAAAGAACACCTTAGCAACATCCTAGCAACCAGCCAGAACACCCTGCCAATCAAATAGAATTGTACTAAAAACCAATAAAAGAACACCTTAGCAACTGCACAGCAACACCATAGCAACCAGCCAGAACAGAACGCCCAAGCAATCACATAACTGCTAAAAACCAATAAAATAATGGCATAACAACACCCAAGCAACCAGCCAGAACACCCTGGCAATCACATAACAATGAACTAAAAACACAGTAAAATACTTTAGCAACTGCATAGCAATACCCTAGCAACTAGCCAGAACAGAACACCCAGACAATCACTTAAATGTGCTAAAAACCAATAAAAGAACACCTTAGCAACTGCATAGCAACATCCTAGCAACTAGCTAAAACACCCTGGCAAACACTGTACTAAAAACAAATGAGAACACCTAAGCAACTGCATAGCAACATCCTTCTGTAGCAACCCGCCAATCACATTACATTGAACTAAAAACAAATTAGAACACCTTAACAACAGCATAGCAACCACCTATCAATGTTCTAAAACAAATAAATAATTAAAAGAAACAGCATAGCAACATTGTACTAAAAAACTATTAGACCACCTCTACAACTGCAGAGCAACAACCTAACAAAATATAATATTGTGCTAAAAAACAATTAGAACACCTTAGCAACTGCATGGCAACACCCTAGCAACCAGCCAGAACACCTAATATAACGGCAGCAACCTTTGCATGAGCAAACACCACTCGTGTTCTTTAAAATATATATATTTTTTAATTAATTAGTCATTTCAAAAGAGAACTGACTCATGCTTGCGCAGAGGAACGATACGAGTGTTTCTGTACACCTATGGCGAAGCGACTGCAGCTGTTGAGCTGGAGGATTCTCAGAGTGTGAGGAAGCAAAGCCAAGGTGCTGTCCAAAGTGCTGAATTCTCCTGCCAGAGCACCTTACAAACCCACCACAAGAAACACACACACACATCTGGAGCTTTATTTAACATGACGCCTGGAGGACATTTACAGTATCGGCTGAACAATCTGGGGAAATGAATTCACTGATGAAAGCTAACTTTGATCATCTCAGAAGAGCCAAACACTGGTGACTAATGGATATAGGAATTGGAGGTGAAATGTTAAAAGTGGCATGAAAATAAATGTTACAATGAAAAAAAAATTAAATAAAAGAGGTTCTAAAATATCTTTTGGAGTGTAATTTTGGACCAGATTCACCCTTCAAAATTTGTTTGTGCAAAATGTCACATGTAGACCATAATAACCAATCTCTCCTTT
>NC_138244.1:4714578-4777078 GCF_964197995.2 Scardinius erythrophthalmus
ACACACACAAGCTCACACACACACACACACACACACACACACACACACACACACACTCACTCACTCACTCACTCACACACACAGACACTCTCACTCACACACACACACAGACTCACACACACACACACACACACACACACACACTCACTCACACACACACACACACACACACACACACACACACACACTCACTCACTCACACACACAGACACTCTCACTCACACACACACACAGACTCACACACACACAGAGACTCACACACACACACACACGGATTCACACACACATACTCTCTCACACAGACTCACACACACGCAGAGACTCACACACACACACACTCACACACACTGATTCACACACACACATACTCTCTCACACAGACTCACAAACACGCAGACTCACACACACACTCACACACATTCACATATTCACTCACACATGGGCTGTTCTGTCTGACACACACCAGCTCAGCAGAATACAGCAGATCTCCTGAACTGATGCTCTAGCTGACGCTTTACACACACAATGATGCCGATCAACGACACATGACTGATCAAGTCCACGAGCGCTGTGTTCCAGCACTGACTGCAGTTCATCCCCGTAGAGCAGATCTTTGATCACTCCTGCTCTATTGTTCAGAGCCGCTCACATCTCTCAGATCTGAGATCAGTGTTCAGGACACATGCAAATCAGGCTCTTTATCTCCACAGTGTCCATGATGAGGGTCAAAGTCTGGCCAATCAGAGACGAGCGATGAGGGTCTGATAGTGCAGGCAGACTTTCATCGGATGTTCCCGAATCCTGTTTCCATGCACACACACACACACACACACACACACACACACACACACACACAGTCGCTGAATCAGCACTGTCCTCTATTCTCAAACACACACACGGCCCTGCACCACTTCAACACACACACTCACAGAAATACATAAATAATAATATATAAAATAACTTATAATATATATATGTTTTTATTATTATATGTTTATGTATACCATGTATATTTTTATTGTAGTTTCTTACATTTTTCTTTCATTTTAATTGATTATATTATAAATGTAAATATTATATATAATATATACATATATACACATATAAATAATCAATTAAATATAAATAAAAATTAAATAAATATTAGACAATATATATATATAGTTTTTATTATTATATATGCTTAAGTATACTATTTATGTTTACTGTTTCTTATAATTATTCTTGAAGTTTTATTAATTATATTATAAATGTAAATATTATTAATATAATATAAATATAATCATAATAATTTAAACATAAAAATGATAATAAAATAACAATACAAGTATAAATATATACATAAAATTATAAATGAAACAATAAATAGTATGCATACAAATTGAATTCATTATATATTATATATGAATAATTATATATATATACACATAAAATAATAATCTCTTGCATCATGGCATGTCTCTGCTTCACTTTCCTGTCATAATAAAGGAAAAATATATATATATCATTTAAAAAGTTATATGTAAAGTTCTATAATATATTAAATATCCATTTGTCGACTATCCATATTCATTTTTCTAAAAAGTTCTGGAGGTAGAATATAGATAACGTATCTCTTCGTTATTTTCCCACTTCTCTTGATCCCTGATGAGAGCGTAATCCCTGACGGCACTGAACACACACACATCTCCACACGGACACACTCATCCTCTACACAGATCCGTCTCTTCCCTGTGTCTTCAGGGTGACTGGACTAATCTACGCTTCATCAGTGACAGCCGGGCGAGAGACAGTCAGTGCTGAGGAATTCTGTAATGCAGGAAAAGCTTCGGCTCTCAACATGTTCCAGGATTCACTGCAAGCTCGTGATTCCGAGCAGTTCCTGACAGTGAATTCCATGTAAGTCGTTCAGGCGTTGGATTTCATGCTTAAACGCTTGTGCTTGAGATTTCCTTCTGATAACTGCGAATACTTCCTTCTTCTCGTTCTGCTACACCGGGAAAAATGCTGTGAATTTCACAATTAATTACTAATAAATTACAAACACACTGACTGAAGATGACTGAAATAGTATTTTCTTGTAATACTCCAATAATCTTTTACAGTGTGCATATCATGACATTATATATATATATATAAAATATTTTTTATAATAATATATATATAATATATAATAATATATAATAATGTAATAATATATAATATATTTTTTTTTTATTATATCAAATATGATAAAAAGTATATAATAATTTAATAATATATATACATATATATATAATAGTAGCCTATACAAATGTAAAAAAAATACTAAATTATAATGAAAAGATTTTTTTATAAATATAAGAATTAATTTAAAAGTATTTAAAAAATTATTGTATTAAAATGATAAGAATTCATTTTTAAATAGTGTACATAAAGTTTTCCCCAGTTAAAACATTAATTAATTAATAAGAATTATTATAATAATAATAATAATAATAATAAATAAATTAATTATTATATTAAAATTATAAAAATTAATATACTAATTATGTATACTATACATAATAAATAAATATTACCCCCTTAAAAATTATTATATATTTTAATATATAATTACAAATATTTATATATATATATATATATATATATATATATACCCCTTTATATATATATATATATATATATATATATATATACATACATACATACATACACACATATATACATATATATATATTTTTTTATATATATATATATATATATATATATATATACCACTTATATAAATATTCAAATATATCTGCAAATTCTAGGATGCAACAGCGACTCAATGTCTACATTATATTTTGTGAAGAGGATCAAATGCTGTTGCATGAAATCAAAATGCATTCTTCAGAATATTGCGTTTGATGAACTCCGTTTGATTTTGCTTTTCCGTGTAAAAGTGTATTGTGTTCGGCTTCGCTGGAGAGTAATTTGCGATTTTGTTCAGCGGCTCGAGCGTTCCAGGAGGCTCTGATTTCACCACAAATGAAGAGAGAGAACAACTCGTTTCATTCACTGGCGATCGATGCAAAGAACAACAACATCCACAAGCGTTTCTCTTCTCCACTCGATGAACGAGGGATTCATGCAGGATCTCAGTCATTCCCTCATTATGAGTTTACTTTGGAAACACTCACAAAACAACTTTGATTTCTTTTTCTGTGGTCTGAAACTCAATACTGAAATTAAAGAAGGCCTAAAAATTTTTTAGACGAAGCTTTAGTAACATAATTGCATAATTGTAACACATGAGACAGAGACGGATCACTATATAATACACTATATAATCAAAAATTATTTTGTTCTCATAAAATATATATTTCTCATAAAATGATCTGAACTGGCTCTTTAATCAAATAATAATTTCTAATTTTGAAAATTGACTAATTTCAATTATAATAATGATAAAAAATTATAATAATTTAAATAAATACACATAATTACATAATTAAATGAATATATATTCATTTATATAATAATATGTATAGTTAAAAATAAGATATAAAATTCCTCTCCTTTCACGTCCTGTGAAGGAATAAAGGAAAAGGATCAATAAATAATAACTATATCAAATTATTTGAGCTGCTCTCTATAGCTCTAGACTCTTAATTGATTTATTTATTTATTTATTTATTTCAATTTTAATTTAATTTGTATTTTTTTTTTCATAAAATAAATTAAAATTGATTAAACAAAAATTGCTCAAATCAAATAATATGAATAAAAAATATACATATATATATATATATATATTAATTTAAATGGATTAAATAAAAAATATAAGAATTCAAAGTATAAAAACATAAAATTAGTATAAAAATACATAATTACAATTAAATGAATATATATATATATATATATATATATATATATATATTAATTTGTATAATAATATGTATAGTTAAAAATAATTTATAAAATGCCTCTCCAATCAATTTTCTCTCAAATTTTTATCATAATAAAGGAAAAAGCTAGAATATATTTGATGTAACTATAGTTCAATATCTCAATATCAACAAAAAAATGTCCATTTGATGCGAATGATTGACTGTTGTTACAGCATCATCTGGGACAGCATTAATACGTCAATGAAAGAGCAGCTTCTGAGTGATAAAGACGGCTGTCGGTTCAGTCTCGAGTGTGTGTGAACCGTCTGACGCTGTATTCATCTTCTCCTGGGCTTTTAGGAGTGTGTTTGGGGAATGATTGTGAAGTCTTCATGAGTTCAGAGGCTCACCTGTCGAGAGCAAAGACGAGGGAGAGCACGAGAGTCGAACTCTGATCATATTTCTCTGAAACTGTCCACAAACTCCTTTCACACGAACGCCATCAATCACCTGGATCACACACACACACCAGGAGAGGAAGAGGTGTGTGTGTGTGTGTGTGTGTGTGTGTGTGTGTGTGTGTGTGTGTGTGTGTGTGTGTGTGTGTGTGTGTGTGTGTGTGTGTGTGTGTGTGTGTGTGAGAGAGAGAGAGAGAGAGCGCTTCATTCTGTCAGCACCTTCACACACAGTGAACACACACACACACACACACACACACACACACACACACACACACACACACACACACACACACACACACACAGTGTGTACACACACACTTACACACTGTATACACACACTTAACAGCCACTTAATCCCACTAAAACTGATATTATCAGTTTTTTTTAGAAACACTTTTGTGATCTTAGATTATATACACAATCAGCTTCATGAGACAATTAAAGAAATGTTTTTTGCAAAATAAATTAACATTCTCTACAAGACTTTAAATAGAGTTTAACGTTATTTAGGTTGCTAATGACACAGTCTAATAAAAACAAAAAAGCAAATAATGGCAAAAATAATAAATTTTTAATAAAGAAAATAATATATATATACATTATTGTTATTAATTTAGAAATTATAATATAATGTTTTATTAATATTATTTATATATATAATTTTTTTTTATATTTACATTTTTATTTATTATTATATATTCATTATATAAGTATACTTTGATACTTTTTGTATTGAATGAATATATTTATAATATAAAAATTCATTAAAAATAGTTATAAATATATACATATATAATGCATGTTTTATAAATAAATTATATTATATAATAAATAACATCATTATAATATATCTTATAATGAATAAAATAGCATATAAATGTTTAAACATTTTTTATATAGCATTACTATAGAATTTGTTTAGAGAATTTATAAATTATTATTATCAATACAGTATATAATTATAAAAAAATCTTGATATTTTTGTATTAAATGTAATGTACTTATAAAGACTAATAATATATAATAATAATATATTATAAAAATAACTATAATACAATAAAAAAAATTCTAAAATATATACCACGGTGTATAGATTGTGTGATAGTGTGTTAGGTTGTCTTCTCTATGATGCAGTGCTTCAGTCATTTGGATTATAAAGCTTCGAATATTTATTCACAGACCATTTCTGAAACTGAGGATCCAACTCTTGGCCCTTTTCTTTCGCCTGAAACCGAATCCTTCCTCGAGTCAATTCTTCAGGCGCTCAGAAACTCTCAATAACCCAGCTATTAATGTGCGCCGCAGAGAACAGCCAAAACTGACCGGAGAGAGAGAGAGAGAGAGAGAAAGAAAGAGAATTAACTCTGCGGTCTGTTGATCATCATCTCTTCGAAACAACAGGAATCTAGCGAGCTCCTTACGAGCAGGAACAATTTAGTGGTTACAATCTGGAGGATTTACAATTAGAAAAAATCCCTGAGTCTCCGCGCATGAGGCGTTTCATGCCGTCTATTATGAGTGGATTGAGATATTCCTGGAATCGCTGCAGCTTCTAAAGAGCAACTAAAACATCGGTTTTAACGTCATTTACCAATGAACTCAAGTACAAATCAACTCTCAAAAGGCTTTTAACTGCAAAAACGCTCCACGTCGCAACACGCATTAACCGTTCTAGAGCAACTGTGAACGTCACAACACAAGCTAGCTGTTTTGGCAACACAAATGGACGCTTTACAGGCTTCACGGACAGAAACACATGTTTGTTTTGCAGGGAATGAGACAGTGAATGTGTTTCAGATCTGCAGTTACTACGTCAAAGTGACATGTTCACTTATCGTCGTGCCGAAACGGAAAAGGAGCCACATATGCATGACATTACTAATGCCTCCATTAGTTCAGAGGTGAACTCTACACTCTTGAAATAGGCTTTAAGAGTTTATTGTCCTTTTGCATAATCAATCAAGCATAAAAAGTCGATGAAATAAATACAGAGACATGCAAAACATTAATACATGCACCAACAAGCGTAAAGTCAACAACTGCACACCTTCAAGTGAAACAGGATAATCAATGAAAAACAGAAAACAAATGTAGGATGGGACTTGATTTAAAGGGGTGGTTGAGTATGATTTGACTTTTCTGACTTTAGTTAGTGTGTAATGTTGCTGTTTGAGCATAGACAACATCTGCAAAGTTACAACGCTCAAAGTTCAAAGCAAAGGGAGATATTTGCTTTTACAGAAATCACTTTTTAAGGACTACAACAAACGGCTGGTAGAGACTACACCACATTCCTCCAGGGTTAGTGACATCACTAACCCTAAAATCTACATAAACCCCGCCCCCGGAACACGATTTATAGATTATGCTAATCAAAGACTAGAAGATAACTACACATGAGCTACATAAACTCATCAACTAACCATTCAGAAATGTCCTGTTGTTTCTGACTCTGTCTTCTGAATCATTGTCTGACTCTGGTTTGAACATAAAAGGCTAAAAGTTTTTGAAATTTTCAGTGCATGTGTGTGTGAGGTAAAAGGACACAAGCTGTTGAAGCTCCGCCCACTGTGCCGGGAGCAGCAGCTCATTTGCATTTAAAGGAACAGACACAAAACAGTGCGTTTTTGCTCACCCTTAAAAAGTGACAATTTTAACATCTTTATAAAAATATCTGTGGGGTATTTTCAGCTAAAACTTCACACACACACTCTGGGGACATCAGAGACTTATTTTACATCTTGTGAAAAGGGCATTATACCACCGCTTTAAACAATCAAAAATGGATTGGACTGTGAAAAGTGGGTGTGGCGTCAATGATGTCATGGTGGTTGGAGGGGAGGAGTTTAAAGTCGGAGGGATTCATAATGTCAGTTGGAAAAAAAACAATACATTTTTGTTTGCACTGAAGAATTCTATACAAAAAAGAGTCTTAAAAATAGACACCATGTTGTACTTTACATTTGATGGATAAAATAACTTAGTACCAATTTTCACATTTCAAGAAATTTAGGTTTTACAGAAAAAAAAGACATTTCAAAAGATTGGTGATACTGAGCGCCACTCAGGAAAAAACTATCGATCTTAAGTTAGCCCTACTTAATATTTTTTGCATCACCAAGAAACACTTTTCAGTCAGTATAACTTACAACCAAAAAAAAAAAAAAAAAAGCTAGGGGAAATTATTATTAAAAGTTTGTTTTGTTGTGCAGGCTTAAAAATATGGATTCAGAAGAACGAAACCAGCATAATCTACCGTTTTACTACATGCAAAAGCTGCTTAGACTACAGGACTCCAATAAAAGCTGTTTATAAATGAGATTTCCATCAGTTGTTTTTTTGGACGAGAGTAAACAAGCCCTTCAAGCAAAGTTCAAAGATTCACCACAGAAGTGTAAAATTTCAAAGGAACTGCGATGCGTTTTGTGGGGTTGAAGTGATGGAAGTTTACTGAGCGTTTTGGTGTGAAGTCACAGTCCGACCGCAGTTAAACAGCGACAAAACGCTTTCAAATGAGGGGAAATGTATAAACGACGAGTGTAAAAGAGCAAAGTGCCCTGCAACCCACTCAGGAATGCCTCTTCACACAAAAGCCATGAAAATGCAAATGTTTGCCAGGTTTGTAGCTCATTTCGCCTGTATAAACACAACGGGGAGAGAGATCGCGTGAAAAAAAAGAGACATGGCAAGGTCTTCAATGGTCAATGCATTCACAATATAAGTTATGCTGGCGTTTTCTAAAGTATAAAACTCATTCTGCAGTGTTTGGTTGAATATCATCCAGGTTTATGGTGCACAAAATTCTGTACCAACTGCATACTATATATAGCAGAAGTAGTTCAAATCAAATTTTCATGCAGTAACCCGTAGCTGATAGCATCTTTTTAACCTAGTGTATATGTGTACGGTCAATGTGTAATCAAATGAACAGAATGAATCAGCACTATATTAATCACAGCAACACAAACATGCTTTCGCAAGCCTTTGAGGCTCAAGTGTGTGCATGCAAACCATGTTGGGTTCGCCCACAGCACAAAGACACACTCCTTTCATATCAGCACATTTGCCCGTTTCTGAGTTCAGAGTTTTTGTAAAACACTGAATCCTGTGTAACCAAAGCAGCATTTGTAGACGCTTATCTTCACAACACTAGTTCAGCACAAAACACGCTTGCATCATTGCAACAGGCATCCCAAAAAATCTTGAACAACATCCACATCTACATCTAAAGCATCACAGAAATGACATTTACCTGATAATGTTCATCCCATTAGTCACATTCAGCCCTGCTCAAAATCAAAGAAATGTTTCGCATAAAGTCTCCCTGTAGTCGATCATTTTATCCCTTAAGACTCATCTTTGATCACCAAAATGTCATTTAATTGAAAATTTAAATTTCTTCATGCCTTAAAATTCATCAACTAACCATTCAGAAACGTCCTGTTGCTTCTACATGTTGTCACTTCTTCTTGAGTCTCTCCATCATTGTCTGACTCTGGTTTGAACATTAAAGGCTAAAAGTGTTTGAAATTTTCAGTGCATGTGTGTGTGAGGTAAAAGGACACAAGCTGTTGTAGCTCCGCCCCCTGCGCCGGGAGCAGCAGCTCATTTGCATTTAAAGGAGCAGACACAAAACGGTGCGTTTTTGCTCACCCTCAAAAAGTGACAACTTTAACATGCTATATAAAAATATCTGTGGGGTATTTTGAGCTAAAACTTCACATACACACTCTGGGGACATTATTATACATCTTGTGAAAAGGGCATTAACCACCCGTTTTAAAAGAGAGCCGAATGTACTGTTATTGAACAAAATATTGTTTGAATGCAGATCTTAGTCCACACCACCCCGAAAACAAACCCTTCGTGACAAAGACCTTCGACGACCACTGACCTACTCGCAGCTCCTGCCCGAAGACCGTGCGTTCGCCCAGCGCCGAGCAGTTCCAGCGCCCGTAGCGAAACTGGTACTGGCACTCGTTGATGCCCAGCTGTGCCCCTTCTCCGATCACGATGATGGCGTCGGGCCGGCTCTGACAGATGGCACGCTGGCGGGGCGCGAGACCCGGGATTTTATTACAGATGATGTTCGCACCAAGAGCCACCACAGAAGAAAGAGCCCTGTGGGACAGAAGAGACAAAACCAAAGAGTAAAGAAAGGGGATGGACAATAATGAGATATTGCATCACAGTGGCTACGTTTACATGCACAACTTTAATTTCAATCGGACTCAATTCAATATTCAATAGTGTTTACATGAACGCTAAACGTGATCGGTTTGATGTGCACATTTATATGTCAGAAGCTTCAAATCAGAATTGATTTTTTTGACATGCGCACACTAAGTAATATACAGTTTCTCCTACATTGGTTCTTTATTTGTTTTAAACAGCAAGTCATATTTATCGATTTCTGGTCATAATTTGGAGTAAATAATAATAATAAATAATAATAATACTTTTTAAATGAGCATATGAACCGTTGTGTCGTGCTGCTTATATTTATCACACAGTAAAAATGCCCAAAACCAGTCGTCTGTGGATGAGAATCCGAAACAAGTTTCAGTCCAACTGGAATTTAATTCGGATCGAGCTCAAATGGATCAATTAAAGTGTTTACATGAAGGCTTTTCAGTCCAACTGAGCCGTCAATCCGATTACTAACGGATTATTTGGTTGCATGTAAACTTAACCAGTGTTGAAGGTTGGTTAAAGTCACCATGAAATCAAATTTTACATTTCTTACTTTATTATGGAATATTGCAGTGTTTATTATAAATGATTTATCCGTGCACCTCATTATTGTTTTTAAATTCATGTGCCTCGTAATCAGCAACATCTCTTCTCTTCTCTGATGACGTGTTGTCCTATTCTGCTCTACAGTTTCGTTTTGGATCATTCTATTCTGATACAACCTGTCACTCACATGAGATCCACCAATAGCAAACCACAACCATCCAATCAAATCCCAATGATAAAATCAAGCCCCGCCGGCCCGCCCTAAATTTGTTCTAGTTCCAGAAGCCGTTTCACTCGGATATACGTCACAAGAGGGAAGAAAAGACCAGCGAAACTTCTATTTCATGCCGACTTTAAGAATTAAAAACAGTTATTAAAGATCTGACCACAACAAAGCATAGAATATATTAGAATATCATAGAATAACACATAACCGCTCACTCGAGGAGAACAATAATTAATGAAATAGACATTAAAAAAACATAAATGAACAGTAATGAATAAAATAGAACTGAATAGACCAAAACATAACTGAAGATAACATAGAATAGAAGCGAGTACAATATAATTGATCAAAATAGAATAGAACAGAACAGAAGTGATTAGGCCAATGAAAAACTTTAATATAGAATAGAATCAACAGGACAGAATAGAATAGACCAAGACTTAACCGTATAGCAAAATAGGACAAAAACAAATATAATAGAAAACAAAAACATAACTGAATGTGAATGAATAGAATTGAAATAACCAGAACAGCATTAATGGACGTTACAGAATAAAAGTGAGCTGAATGTAATTGAACAAAACAGAATAGAATTGAACAGAAGTGAATAGACAAAAGCATAACTGTAATATAGAACAGAATTAGAATAGAATAGACCAAGACAACTAGCGCAGAATAGGACAAAAACAAATAGAATAGAAAAAAACAACTTAACATGACTGAATAAAATACAATAGAACTGAATAGACCAGAACAGCAATAACTGAACATGACATTTAATTAAAGTGAGTAGAATGTAACTGAACAAAACCGAATAGAATTGAACAGAAGTGATTAGGCCAACGACAAACTTTAAAATAGAATAGAATCAACATGACATAACAGAATAGACCAAGACATAAACTTATAGCAAAATATAACAAAAACAAACAGAAAATAAAATAAATCATAACTCAATGTGAATAAATAAAATAGAATTGAATAGACCAGAATAGCCTAATTTAACAGCAGAATGTCATTTAACAAAACAGAATAGAATTGAACAGAAGTATGCAAAAGCATAACTGTTACATATAGAATCAGAAAATAATAGACCAAGGCAATTGTAGAGTAGAATTGGACAATAACAAATAGAATAGAAAAAACAACTGAACGTGAATGAATAAAATACAATAGAACTGAATAGACCAGAGCAGCATAAGTGAACATGACAGAATAAAAGTGAGATGAATGTAATTGAACAAAACAGAATAGAATTGAACAGAAGTGAATAGGCAAAAGCATAACTGTAATATAGAATAGAACCAGAATAGAATAGACCAAGTCATAAAGACAGACCAAAAATAGGATGAAAACAATAAGAGTAGACGAAGAGAAACACTGCTGAATGTGAACGTATAAAAATACAATAGAACTGAATAGACTAGAACAGCATAAATGAACATGATGGAATAAAAGTGAGCAGAATGTAAGAATAGAGTTGAACAGAAGTGAACAGTAATTTAGAATATAATCAGAATAGAATAATCCAAAACATAACTGTAGAGCAGAATAGGACAAAAACAAATAGAATAGAAATGAAAAACATAACTGTATCAAATAGAAATCAAATAGAATTAAACATACCAGAACACGACATGATAGAATAAAACTGAAGAGAATATAATCGAACAAAACAGAACCCCACAACTGAACATGATAGAGTAGAATTAGAGCAATAAAACAGAACAGGATAAAACATAACTGAATAGAACAGAAAAGAACAGAACTGAAATACTACATACAGTACAGAACAGAATAGAACAATGTGTTACTGGTTATAAAGATCAGATTTTTCATGCCCCTTTTTTCGATTCTCGTCATATTTTCATGCAACTGTGACCACACAAAGTGGGTCGTGTTCCAAACGCACACATCTCTGTCATCACGGGGCTTTTGGTGTTGATACAGCCCTCGACAGCGCTCTTAAAATGCACGCCGAGTATTTTCTCCACTCTGTTTGCATGAGCTAAACTCTGTTTACGAGCATTGAACCCGTTCAGATATGTGCCTTTCAAACATGTCAGAGACGAGGGCTGTAAAAACTCATGCAAAAACGCATGCCAACTTTGAAGAATGACGTCAGCGGCCGCGAGGACTCCACCGCAAGCGAGGCGAGTTGCAACAAGCAATGCGTGTGTCAGCAAAAAAAAAAGGCACGCAGGAGTGGACGGGTCGGGAGAATAGCTGCGACTTATGGATTCCACGTCAAAATAGATCAAACAGTGCGGAACAAAGACCAGGAATGTTCATTGGAAATCGGATACGGCTGGTTTGATTCTTTTCTGGTTTTGTGTTTCCATGTCCACAAAGGCTTAAGAATTACTCTTAAATACAAAAGCACATGTGTGATGAAGTCGAGGGTCTGTGTTTAAGAAACATCTCCTGTTTCTGCATATAATGTAGTTGCGAGGGGCGAGCAGCTAAAAGTGTGTGTTTATTTAAACCCTTCTGCGAACACAAACTAACACTTAACCACACGTTAATATAGCGCCTCCAAAGCCTTCCAAACCCGGGCATTAAGTGAGCCGCTATGAGGAATATGAAGATTTGCTGCCAAATCTATAGATCTGTTCCAAACCTAGTGAGCTTCAAACCTAGAGAGCATCATAGGCACGTTCAGAAAGTACTAACGTACCTGATATAGGCCAAATTTTAAAGGATGAATCCCGTTTATCCTTTGTAATCCCAGGATGCAATGCAAAATGCTTCTAAATGGCAGACAAAGTGAGATACATATTGATTGTAAATATGGTTACAATAACTGATCAAAAGTGACATTTATAATGTTACAATATATTCTGTTGAGGACAGGTTTGAAGCAGCACGACTGTTTTCAACATTGATAATAATCATATGTTTCTTGAGCAGCAAATCATCATATTAGAATGATTGAAGGATCATGTGACACTGAAGACTGGAGTAATGATGCTGAACATTCAGCTTTGATCACAGAAATAAGTTACACTTTACTATATATTCACATAGAAAACACTTATTTTAAATTGTCATAATATTTAACCAATTTGAATGTATTTTCAATTAAATAAATACAGCCTTGGTGAGCAGAGGAGACTTATTTCAAAAACATACAAAAAATATCCTTAAATAAAAAAATAATTTCCCCCAATTAGCACTAATGCCAAACTCTTGTTGAAATCAAATTGGGAGTCAAATCTCTCATATGCTTCACTAATTGTGTGACGTCCACATTTGCGTTCAAATCAGTCACTTGGTTTCGTTTTGTTTAAGATGCTACCCAAAGTATACAAAACAGCTCACAAGGGTTTTAAACGTGCTGCAACTGCATAACAACACCCTGGCAACCACATAACAAACAAAACACTCAAAACACTTTAGCAACAGCATAACAACACCCTGGCAACCACATAACGAGCTTCAAAACACTCAAAACACCTTAGCAACTGCATAACAACATTAGCAACTGCATAACAACACCCTGACAACCCCACCATAGCAACTGCATATCAACACCCTGGCAACCACATAACGAGCTACAAAACACTCAAAACACCGTAGCAACTGCATAACACCCTGGAAACCACATAACGAGCTACAAAACACTCAAACACTCAAAACACCATAGCAACTGCAAAAAAAAACACCCTGGAAACCACATAACGAGCTACAAAACACTCAAAACACTGTAGCTAGGAATTGCATAACAACACCCTGGCAACCACATAACGAGCTACAAAACACTCAAAACACCGTAGCAACTGCATAACACCCTGGAAACCACATAACGAGCTACAAAACATTGTAGCAACTGCGTAACAACATAAGAAACCGCATAACACCCTGGCAACCACACCGTGGCAACTGCATAACAACACCCTGGCGACCACATAACGAGCTACAAAACACTCAAAACACTGTAGCTAGCAACTGCATAACAACACCCTGGCAACCACATAATGAGCTACAAAACACTCAAAACACCGTAGCAACTGCATAACAACACCCTGGAAACCACATAATGAGCTACAAAACACTCAAAACACCGTAGCAACTGCATAACAACACCCTGGCAACCACATAATGAGCTACAAAACACTCAAAACACCGTAGCAACTGCATAACACCCTGGAAACCACATAACGAGCTACAAAACACTCAAAACACTGTAGCATCTGCATAACAACACCCTGGCAACCACACAACAAGCTACAAAACACCTTGGCAACCACACAACAAGCTACAAAACACTCAAAACACCATAGCAACTGCATAACACCCTGGAAACCACATAACGAGCTACAAAACACTAAAGCAACTGCATAACAACATAAGAAACCGCATAACACCCTGGCAACCACACTGTGGCAACTGCATAACAACACCCTGGCGACCACATAACGAGCTACAAAACACTCAAAACACTGTAGCATCTGCATAACAACACCCTGGCAACCACACAACAAGCTACAAAACACCTTGGCAACCACACAACAAGCTACAAAACACTCGAAACACCGTAGCAACTGCATAACACCCTGGAAACCACATAACGAGCTACAAAACACTAAAGCAACTGCATAACAACATAAGAAACCGCATAACACCCTGGCAACCACACTGTGGCAACTGCATAACAACACCCTGGCGACCACATAACGAGCTACAAAACACTCAAAACACCATAGCAACTGCATAACAACACCCTGGCAACCACACAACAAGCTACAAAACACTCAAAACACCGTAGCAACTGCATAACAGCCTGGAAACCACATAACGAGCTACAAAACACAGTAGCAACTGCATAACAACATAAGAAACCCCATAACACCTTGGCAACCACACCGTAGCAACTGCATAACAACACCCTGGCAACCACATAACGAGCTACAAAACATTCAAAACACCGTAGCAACTGCATAACAACACCTTGGCAATGACATAATAAGCTACAATGTGCAAAACACAAATGTCAAAAATAGCCACACACACATACACACATGCACACACGCGCACACACACACACACACACACACATATATATATATATATATATATATAAAAAATGGGTTTTTTCTTTTTTGTTGTTGCCATGTGTGATTTGGATGATGAGACTAAAGGATTTGCAAGACTAGTCATCACATAGCTTCATCTGCAAATGTTTTTTCCCATAGCTACATAAATCAGATTGTGGACCACAGAACATGCTGCTTTAGAAACAAATGAAATGCTCCACCCTTTTTTTCATATTTATTTGGCTTTCATTTAAAACCTCTTATTATGGCTGTCCTGCTCATCCACAGTCATAAAGTACCAACTGACGTTGTTTCTGGTTAAACAAGTGATGTCTTCGGTTAAACAAGTCGAACATAGACCGTATCCTTCAGAGCAGCAGGTTATAGTGATGTAAACCTGAAGAAAAGTCACACATCGCTTGATTTATACCTCACATTAACACTGATAAGAGTGCTTATTGCTGGTCTTCTGTTTATCACATACTTTGCATTGTTTAATCTCATAATAGTAAATCTCAACAATGTCTCAAACCGTGCCAAGATACCAAAGTCTGCAATCAAAACACAGAATCTCAAACATTTCTCATCACACTTCCCAAATCAAATGATCTGAGCTTTTAAACATTCACTTTCTCCTTAACTTTATAGCTCTGTAATGAGGAAAATGAGTGTTTAAGAAAAACTATTAAGACGCACATCAACCTCAACCTCTTAAAATACAAATCACAACCTGCCAGCTGCATGTTTAACGGTTTCTTAACAAGTCCTCGTGTTTTCTGACCACACAGGTAACGCAGGATGTTTTAACTCAGACAAAACACGCAATGTATTTTCCCATCTGAAAATAACCGTGTTTTTTTACCAAGCGACCCTACACTTAAATATAGCCCCAAATGTAAGTTTAATTGTGGTCCATTTAAAATATGACTAAATAAATCAGTTCTGTCTCACCAGGAAGATTTCAAACATGAGTAGGATTTCCTGGTAAATGAGGAATAAATAATCCCCAGGATGAGTAAATGCACTCTACTTTTAAACACAAGAAAATAAATGTTCCCTGTGCGCTTGGCTCCAGCTATCACCCAGTCCATTCTACTTAAAACAAATCCTGCTAAAACAAACTCTAAACTACCAACATGGATGAACTGGCACCAGAAAACTCTCAAACCTCAGACTACATCTCCAAAGAATGGAAATGGGACTTTTATGGGCTTAGTTATACGTCTAAAACGGCAGTTTATTAAAACTACGTCTCTTTCGGAATAGCAAAGGATCTTTCATACTAATAATGGGACAGAGTGAATTGATCTTTTTCAGAAGATAAGTTGTTTTTTTTATCTGAGATCAAATTGTTATGCTGCTATGATGGCGGGTGGTTTTAGGAGGGTGAATTATGGGATTTGTTTAAAAATAAATTGTATTATCTTTATTTTTACACTACACATGCTCCATGTCTGAAATCTGGAAACTGAAAGTAACTCTCAAAAAAAAAAAAGTTGTTCCTACTTTTCCAGTACAAATATCTACACATTTTTTAAATCAAGATACATTTACTTGAGAAGCAAAATTTCTTAAGATATTAAGTCTTGTATTAAGAAAAGTATCCAAATTAAGTGAGTTTTTGCTGAAAACAAGAGAAAAAAGAGAAAAATTATAACTTAATTCAAAGGGAAACAATTTTTTTTCTGACTCTCATTTTCAGCTACATTTTTATGAAACCAAGATTAAATATGTTATGGCATTTTTTAGCATCTCAAATAAAAAATATCTTGATTTAAGAATGTTTTGATATTTGTTCTGGAAAACAAGACAAAAATACTGTGAAAAAACATCATTTTTTGCAGAGTAATGTTTTATTTTGCATTTAAGTATGCAACCCTTTTTTTTTTTTTTTACTTTTCCCACACCAAATTTTCCTCATAAAACTATTAAAAAGCATTCAGATGAAGTAGATTCACCCTGTGAGAGATTCCCTGATGCGTTTTCTTCCCAAAAAAAACTCAAACATGCCCATAACTATTAGCGAAAGCCACGTACTTCCTTTTTAACCTCCCTTTAAAGCCATTAATTCCACAAAATGTATCGAATTTGCACTGTGCCGAATAAAGAGGGTTTAAAATGTAAAAGCAAACAATGGTGTCGTTCGTGATGTGCAAACCAACGCTATACATAGACTTACCCGCTTAAATGGCAACAAAAAGCCACATCTATTTTAAAAATTGAGTTTGGGGTCTCCAGAAAAATGATTTTCACAGAGCAGCTTAAAGAGCAATCGCTGTCAGAAGCTCACGAGGATGAGAGCAATGTTCACATTGCTTTTTTACAGAAGTAACACTAATTATTTTGTGGAGCTCCATGTAAATATAGGGGAGACTGGGACTAGATGTCACACATGGCAATTAGAATAAGGGCTTTATCTCAGTAACTATAAAGCTTTACATTTAAAAGTCCAATTACACAAACACTTGTTTTCTCTAGCAATGCTTTGTGTTGTCTGTTAACTTTTTAGAATGCACATTTTTCTGAATTCTGTCTGCCAAAGTAAAATTCCAGTATGTTTAACACAATAAACCCACAAAAACAACTATATATCTGATTTTTTTTTTTTTTTTTTGTGTGCAAGTTGTCACATGCATTTTATTCAATGTGCTAAATAATAATACATGTGTTGGCCAAATGCATGTATGTTTACTTTTACATTTTTGCTGTTTCATCATTTTTCATCCTCATTTACTGTTTACATTATGCTGAAAGGTCTTTAAATAGCTTTTAATATGACTGGAAAACCCCTTATGGTGTGACAACTTGCCCCAGCAATAACAGATGTTCAATTGCTTGTTTGTATTCAAGACTTTGAGGTTTGTGACTAAACAGAAATAAACATGAACTGTGTGACAACTAGCCCCCATACTTCATTAATATTACTGCAATCAATAGCATTTGCATGCAGAAGGTGTAACATTGATACTGGTGCTGTTTAGAGCAGGTGAAGGTTCAACTGAGAAACCGTCTGTCTGTAAAACCAAAGTAACTCATAATTGAACACACACACACTTTATATATGAATCTTACTGAACTTCTCTGCCACTCAGTGGCCAAATGAAATTCTCTCCCATTCAACTTCAACACTGAACAACACTTACATTTCCCAACCAGGACCAGATCTGCACTTTAACATCCTCTTCAACACTGTAACAAATAAAAAGGAGGTATTTCTATCTATCCTGACTCTAAAAAACGATTGTACCCTAGTCATATTAAACAATCTGCATGACTTGAATAAAACCTGTGAACTTAGATGATGCACATTTCGAGGTCACCTAAAAATCAAACATTATTTACATTGTAGCATCATGAACTTATCAAGAAATCAAACTATCCATCAAAATACAGTCAAATTAAACCGAATCTTGCATTTGAACGCATGAGCACAAGTGGAGCTTCTCAACACCATCATGACATTTATTAAGCTTATCTAAATATTAACTACCATATTTACTCAATCTATCACGAGTTCATTCAAGAAAAACCCCTCCCGACACAGAAGTCTCCCTATAGATCAATACTAAATGTTAATGTTTTATTAATCCATCATTGTACACAGTCAGTCAAAGGTTTGGACGTGTCTACTTGTTCTCTGTTGTGACTATTAACATTATATTATAATATTAACATGCTAAAAAAAAGTCTGGGAATGATGTAGAGACCAACATATATCACACAAATGGAAACTACCCTAAATGTATCTGTCCAGTATTCAGTGCAATAAGACTCAAATAAGAAATGGATAAGATTTACTTTTTTTTCCTTCTTCTTCAGATAAGGATTCATCCAATGGGATCTTATTTGATTACAACTGAATTTACCATTAAGTTCCAAATTCCAAATGGAATCCTGTACACATGGGAATTGCCACAAAATCTTGCAGTAAGTATAAAGCTTCCCGTTTAAAGTCTACGTTCCTTTTGGGATTTTGTGAGGGATGCGTTTTAAAACAGTGTTACAGGAGATCCCATTCATGCTAGACACTTGTTAAGTGGTCTTCCATCAACTGTTCAACTAATACAGCTCAAAACATGCATTTAAATGTTAGTTTTGTAAATAAGCTTGCTGTATATATGTCTGTAAACCCAGTTTAAAGAATATCTGCCATCGTTAGAAACAGTCAAATGTGCCCAAACTTTCGCCTGGTTTTGTATGAACGTGAAATACACAGATTTCGAGGTTAGTACACTTACAGGTAGCTCCCGCTGGTGAGGATGAGGAAGATCTGCGGATAGTAGACAGACAGAAGCACACTGCGCGATGAGAAGAGGATCATGGTGACATATGGAGCGAACGGACGCTTTTCTGACGGGCTGAGAGAAACGAACGCGTTTAGTTCCCGTGATGTTCGGTAACGGAGCTTCCTTTACGCGGCGCGTAACTCCCAGACGCGTGTGTGTGCGAAGGAGACGCGCTGTGTCATCGCGCAGTTCGTTCTGTCGGAGCGGGCTGATGGTTTTGGGGGGGTTCGGGGATGGAAACAGAAGTGGCTCTCTCCTCTCCGGAGACTCCGGGCTGCCATTGGGCAGAGGACGGCACCATCACACCACCATCCGCCCACTTTTGGATAAAGGGGCCACTAGGGGCCACACTGACTGACATCGCGCCCGTGCCCGCTGGAGAGGTAACCGAGGCTCCCTAAAGCAAGCACAGCGTCACTTAAAGGTTTAAACACTTTCACAAAAGTCTCTAATGTATTTATTGCACAGAATTTGTCCGAATTCTTCCAAGGCTGCGTTGTAGTTTTTAGCGCGAAATGTGTTGGGTTTCTTCTAGTCTCGCGCAAACCAAATAGTAATTTTAACGCGCCTCATATATAGGCCTACTTTCCAAACGCAATTGAGAAGACTTTCTAAGTTAATAATGTGATAAACAAATACGTATTCTGTCCATAGCGGTTGCTTATCTATTTAGCGACGTGACTTGTGTTCGTGTACTAAGTGAAAATATCCCTCACTCATCTTTTTTTGTGTTCACTCAACCATCTTACTTTTATGCAAATACATATGTAGCCTAGGTTATTTGCTGACCAAAATTGAATTCGCCGCGGAAGTCAACATAGCGATAGAATCGAGTTTTCTGTTAGAATGTTTGAATTGACTGAACTTTCTGAGATTACTTTTCACTTTGTTTACTTTTCCACTAGATTATGGCTTGTAGCAACAGCAGAACCGTTTTTTTTTAATAGCCTACCTACTAAACTTTTGTTGTTGTTGTTGTTGTTTATAGGTACTTCGGCTAATTGAATCGCTAGTGCTGCCTTCACGTGCTCGGAAATTTCTTACTTCCCACTTGTGAAGTCGTGATTACGAGCTTATCGCATTCATATTTTGACTTGAGATCTTTAACTAGGAAACTAGCCGTGAAGACAAAACCTTTTTAGAAGAAAAAAAAAAACACGAGTATAAGTTAACATATAGCCTACACTAGTCCAAAGACAAGCTATAAATCTGCAGGCCAGCTTTATTAATGCGCTGAGTGAAATGCTATGCTTGTACCTGCATGTGCTGTAGCCTATATGTCATGTTGGAGAAAGAGGGTGAAGGGGGTATAGTGACAGATATCAAGCCTCAGGGGTGACAAAACAGGTTTGACCTGACGAGACCCCACATTATCTGAAGATCTCAAGGCATGCTTTCGGTCATATGAGGTCTAGGGAGCAATCTTCTGTCTTCTAAAGATTGCATGATTAATCTCAGAGCTTTGACATAATGACAAACGTGCTTGCAAGAGGCCAAAAATGAGGAGAAAAAAGAGATTTTCTAAGTTACCGAAGTTACCGTAAGCTGTATTTAATCACCTGTTTTGGGTAAATAACAGCGGCATGAATGGATTTCCACTTCAAAAGATGGATAAAACTATGATCCTTCATCTGTTTGTGCATGCAGAAAGGCAGACGCAGATCTAGATATGATATACTAATTACACTTCGCATTGCCGAGAGTATAGTTTCTCAAATGGCAGTGCGTGTGTCAAATGCACAGCACAAACTAAATAAATGAGAGCAAAGAGTTAAATATAAAAAGTAAATGATGAATAGACTAGATGACAGGCGACCCTCTGTTGGAATACGAACAAATCCCTAAAGAATTCAGGTGAGGTCTTGCAAAACTAGAGGGTGAAGGAATGTGGAAATACAACTCGGCATGCTGTTATTACTGAGGGTATAGAGGTGAGAGCAAGAGAAAGAGAGTAAACCACAGATGAATCTTCCTGCAAACATGGTGAAAAATAGCTGTAAAGATCATATTCACTCACACGACAACCTTAAACCCTTCAATCTTTCAAAACTGCAGCAGGTGTACAAATCTGAAATCACTTTTAGTACATGTGTTTATAATGGCAATAATTGCAATGCTAACTTCTATATTCAAAGTGCAGAACACAACACAACAACAAAAAAAAGATTTTATTCAACAATTGTGATCCAAAAAGTCACATTTGTTAAATTTAGGGTTAGTGTTTTAAAGCGAAATGCATAAATATATGCATTAAATTGCATAATATTTAATTTCTCCCATTAGAAAACAGATAGCTGACATAAAATGCTTGAGCTAAGTGGACAAGTTCTTTAGTGTGACGTGCAATAATTCACCAACGACTATATATACAGCATTTTTGTTGTTGTTGCTAATGCATCTTTATGATCTCATATTTGTGTTTTTAATCATATCGCGGGACCATTTCAAAAGAGTGAAGGCAAGATAGATTCAAAGAAAGTGCTTTAATCTGAACTTTAAATCATGCTGTTGATTTTGACGTAATGCATCAACTACCCAAATGTAAACATCATGTTCCAGAAGAAGCACTTTACATGTTTGCATTGCGTTTAAAGTGCATATACATAATGCATCTCCTCCACTCACCCGAGTCTAGAATAAATGAGGCCGAAACACAGGAGCACGTTAAAGATCCACAAGCGTAGGGGTCTGACCATGATGTCCATTCAGTGCAGAAATCCACCTCACATCGGCCACTCCGTTCCACCTGCGCAGGCAAACACACTGTTTCGGTCTCTCCGACGGGTCTTTCTGATTCCCTGTAAAGTTAGAAATCTGAGAGCCATAGTCAGGGTTCAGATCGAGGATGCTTTGCCGTCCCGTTCTCGGGTTTGAAAGGAAGATTGAGGGTTTTACAAACGCTGTGTTTTCAAGGAGGAGCGAATTGAATGTTTTCAGGTGAACCTGCCGTGAGCGTCAAGTTCCTCCTCTCTCTCTCTCTCTCTCTCTCTCTCTCTCTCTCCCTCTCTCCCTCTCTCTCTCTCTCTCTCTCTCTCTCTCTCTCTCTCTCTCTCTGGTGGAATGCCGACGGTTTTATGTTCCAGGCTCATCGACTGCTGCTGGTTTGTTAAATTCTTTCCATTTCTCCGCAGGTGAAAGTCTAGGGCAGGTAACTCAAGCTTTATCCACGCCTCTTAAGCTTTACACTCACAGATGAGAGCGTGAAACACGTGCTTTGGCTGCACAGACCGCAAATGAAAGGTTTCGTGGCTCAACCCTCTCTTTTCATAATGAAATTGGCTGTAAGTCTATTGCACAATCAAGTGATCATTCCATGCATACGTTTCACGGTTGATATTTCATGACTCGGGGGAGGTGGGAACTAGATTTTCTTTCTTGATTCGGTCTCTTTACACATTTAAACATATTTAGTGGGTGCAAACATCATGCATTTGAAGCAGAGGTTGGTTTTCTAACAGATTAGAATGCTGTGTGCCTCCATAAAACATATTTTGTGAGTGCAAACATTATGTTAAGCGATGCATTTGAACCAGTTGTTGATTTTATGGATGCATTCCCATAAGATGTTTAATATCGCAATCGTTTAAGGTTAAATGGGCAGCAAAGAAATGTGTCTCCTCGAGAGCTTCAGAAGAGATCTCAACAATATTCTCAAGATCAAAAAGTCTTCAAAAGGCATTCATTTTATAGCTCTGTAATCTTACTGTACGTCAACAACTGAGTTGATTGAATTGTGCCAAGGAAATCAAATCAGAGAGAAAAAAAAATATCACCAAATCTGCTTATAAGAGGCTGATAAGAGATTAAGAAGATGCATATTTATTAACTCGAGCAGTTAGAGATTTAATATATCAGCAGTTGCATTCTAGATAAGTGAACTACATAAAAGCTCATTTTATATATATAGAAGCTAAGTTCATATCTATGTTGAAGTCAACTATCATGCGGTTCCTGTACAGGTTCAGCAAGAGATTCAATGCAATGAGAAAACAACACTCCCCCTTGTGGTAAAGAGCAAACATCTCACTGCAACCGCCCAGGATTACACATATGATTTCACTGGATTATATAGAGTACATTTAATAAGCATATTCTGAGAAACTAATACCTTAAAGCTTATAATTAATACCCAGTGTTCTTAGTAGAAAAACGTTGCTGGGGCAACACAAGAAATTTTCAATTCTACATGTGTTCATACTGGTTTTGGGTGGTATTGTGTGTGTGTGTGTGTGTGTGTGTGTGTGTGTGTGTGTGTGTGTGTGTGTGTGTGTGTGTGTGTGTGTGTGTGTGTGTGTGTGTGTGTGTGTGTGCGGTATGGCAGTGCCTGTCCATGCTTCATTCCAGCTGGCATGCCTACAACTCCTGATAACCAACAATTGAACCAGTTAACAGTAATTTTTAAGATGTATGACTAGCGGTAATGCAGTAATTCCAGCTGTGAATTTCTAGTCATGCAGAGTTTTCTTTGAGGACGCTATTTGAAATAAAATCAATGTTAAGAAACAAGCCTTAAAATACTTTTAAAGAACAGAAATTATTTTCTTCCTCTGAATTTTCGTCTTGTTTTTCAGTATAAATACCTAAACTTTCTTAAATCTAGATACATTTACTTAAGAAGCAAACTTTACTTAAGTATTGTTTTCTAAAATAACTGATCAAAATTAAGTGAGTTTATGCTTAAAACAAGAATAAATATCTGCCAGAGGAGTCAGAAAAATGGATTTTCCTTTTCATGTTTTCTTTTTAAGCGTAAAGTTACTTCATTTTAATATATTTTTCAGAAAACGAGACTTAATATTTTACTGCATTTTACAGCCCAAAAAAGTATCTTGATTTAAGAATGTTTAGATATTTGTACATTAAAACAAGACAAGAATACTGAGTAAAGGCCTGTTCATACCAAGGAGGATAACTATAACGATAAAGATAATGAAATAAATATAAATATAAAAAAATAGCACGCCTCAAAGCATGTGTAAATTTATAAGTCGACAGCATTGCTGAGTATTTTCTCCTTAAAACTGCAGTGAACCAAAGACAGTCTCAAAAACACGCTTTGAAATCGCTGGTGTTTCTGACGTCACAAACTACCTTGTAACCAATCAGATCAACGTGTGATCGTCAACCAGTGGATCTCTGAGCTGAGTGAGTGAGTGGAGGCGGGGCTCATTTACACGTATACTAAATGAGGCAAGGGTGTCGAGTTACATTCAAGATATTTAAGGCATGAATAATTTTTTTTCAAGGAAAAAAATTTAAATATGCCATTTTGGTGATCAAAGATTAGTTAAAATTATAATTTTATATAATGGCAGTGAATAGAGACCAGCTTAAAAAAGATGCAAAAAGTATCACAGAATGATGATTTGTGTTCTGGGAAGTGTCCTGGGGGTTTACGATAGGGTTTGGTGAAAATCAAACCCAAAATTTCATGTAGTATTTAACAACATTTATGACCTTGGCCATTGGCCTTCTGTGCTAGACTGCAAAATTGTGTTAAATAACACATTAAATATTGGTTTGTTTTTCACCAAACCCTATCATAAACCCCCAGAACACTTATACGGCATGTTTGCTTACGTTTAAAATTCTCCTTTTGGGGTCCATAAAAGAAAGTAGTTCACACGGCATTAGAACAACACCCGGGTGAGTAAATCCTTATTGAAGATCTGATTTAATAAAGTAAATAGATTGTAAATGAAGTCAATTATTGAATTGAATGACTTAATTTTCATTTTAGGGTGAACTATCCCTTTAAGAAAATCACTTTTTGCCGTGGCAACATGAACTGAACTATAAAGGCTCAACAATATGCAAAATTAACTTTTTTTAATAAAAAAAATGCAATGAAATGAATTGCAATGGTGTATATAAAACCCCTCAAATAAAGATATTACTGATGTGTACAGCTTAGAATTAGACCAAAAAAAGTAAATAGTACTTGCATATTAATATATCATTGAACATAAACCACTGACCCACTGTCTAGCAACCGTCCAGCTGATGTTAAATGAGGAGAAACATCTGACTTGAGCAAAAGTCTCCATTTGCTCTCCATTGAATCTGAAACAATTGAGAGATTGTGAGACAAAAACCGAGGCCTACAAATGTAAACGTGGCGAAACACAGATGGACACACACACACACACTTATGAAGTAATGATTCTCCAGTACTTCCTGTTAATGGCACTAGTATGTCACTCATCTGTTCAGATGGTTCATTTTTGTTGACAGAGAAAACCCAACAAACCACAGCAATGCTTTGTTCCTTGACATCCCTTCTTTTACAGTTTTAAGAGCGCACTTCAAAACAAGCTCACAGTTACACCAGATGGTCGCTTGACGGATTGAAACTCAATATAAAGTCGCTCAGGGGGTGATTGTTGCGGCGAGGCGGTGTTTGAAGCGTCCGCATAAAACCATGGTCTTGTTTGTCACCATGGCCGTAATTTTTTGATTTAGCTTCATTAAAATGTTTAAAGGACAACGCTTTTATGAAATCCAATTGTCAGGATGGCATGTCACTGCATTTTCACGCCACATGTTAGTGTGCGTGCAGACGGTTTTGCGCTTTATTTGAGTCAAATGCATTCCCAAAAGGACTTCAAAAAGGACAAAGGATGATGTCATATGAAGACAAACAGGTCGAATGCACACAGATTGCTTCTCCATGAATGGCTAGCTTAGCTTACAGTAGCTTTGTGAGTTGCTATTAAAGATATTGTATTATAAAGTGAAATGCAGTAGGTTATAAACTCTTGTTGCGAGATGTGCAATTCCCCTATGCAACATAAACGGCTATTAAACAAACACTGTTAACTAGCGCTTACTCTGATGCATTGGCTCTGTTCCAAAACCTTAATGTGAGTAGAAATTCAAAGAACACTCGAATTCATTCAGTTTTCCTAATATTGTATTTTTATTTGGGATGCACCGATATGAACATTTTGGCCGATACCGATAACCGATAAATCTATTGAAAGCCGATATATTGGCTGATAAATCTAAACCCAAATTTTTATATAAGTTTTGAGAGCCTGAGTACAAAACAAAAGCATCACCATTAAAAGCCATGACCCAAACACACAATTATAATGTTCTCATTATAATTATATGTAGCCGATATGACAGATTGCGCTGCACATGTTGCACTTAACAGTATTTTCCTCTTTTAAGTGATTCCAATCATATTTCAAGCAATTCAAAACCATCATGGTGAACTGTTCACATCTGAAGTGTCTCAGCTGAAGGAAATAATCCATTATTTATCAGCTTTAATATATCGGCCAAATTTTTTTATCGGGCCGATAACATATATTGTTCGATACCGATATGGTGGCCGATATATTGTGCATCCCTAATTTGTATGCTTATTAGAATTTGAATCACATTCTTTGCAACATGCTGATAGCAAACACTATTGAAATCAATGGTCAAATCTTCTGTGCATGTCGCGCAATTTTCTGCTTGCTAAGCGTTCCAGATTGATAATTTATGAGATTTCATTTCTGATCTATGATCAAACCTCTGGTCATTTCTATTTCATCTATGATGCAGTCTTATAGTACGTTTACACAACAACAATGAATGGAAAAAAATTTCACTTAGCATTTTTCACGTACAGACGACAACATTGTCAAAACAATCCCCGTTCACACGGATCCGCGAAAACGACTAAAAAAGCTGTATTATTCATATCAGGCCAGTAGGTGGCGATGTCACTTTGTAAAAAAACGACGCACCTATAGACTTAAACTGCGCGTTTTTGTAGTTTACACGAAGACGATAACTATATAGGTTTCAAAAACTTTGAAACACGTTTTCAAAAGTTAGCGTTTTCAGGCCCCCCAAAACACCATCTTAGTGTAAATGTACGGCCAAAACCAATAAAAGTTGTCCTTTTTTAGTTGAAAACGGTGTCGTGTAAATGGCCCCTTAGAAGGTAACTGCCTATGTAGACAGCAAAACTAGGCCAAAATATTAAAGTCAGCATGGAAAAGGAAGTTGCACTAGTGTTTTCTTCCCTGTTGTGATGTATATCCGAGTGAAACGCTTCTGGAACAAGAACGAATGTGGGCGGGGCTTGATTTTGTCCATAGGAAATTGATTGGATGGTTGTGGTTTGCTATTGGTGGGTCTCATGTGAGTGACAGGTTGGCCTGCCCTCATCATCAGAGGAGAGAAGAGATGAGCTGTTATAGAGAGGAATTTATTCTGATGTAAGATTACATGAGGCACAGTGTACTCATTGTTAGAGTAACAAACAGTACTAATAAACGACAAGATGAATAACAATGTTCCTGAATACCAAACCGTGCGAGTCAGTGAAGTGATCAACCTCTATTTACTGTAAACGCTAATAGCTGAGTTTACACAAATGTCCTGTGGAAAACCACACTTTGACTCATTTCATTTGTCTTGAGTTAATTCATGTGTATCTAGCGCAGGCAGATGACACAACTGACTTGGGCAAAGCAGAGGAGTAAAGACGGTGATTTACCAGACTGTCATTAGGTCAGGGTTTGGCTGGTTAACTGTTCCAGTTAGCCTCAGTATGTATATGTGCCGCAAACGTGGTTGTTTTGCAATTACACAGATGCTTCACCAGTGACCGAACAACTGTTATTAGAATGATATCCTTACTTCTGTTTTTGTCTTGTTTCCAGTACAAACATCTTAACATTCCTAAATTAAAATACATTTAGTTGAGAACCAAAACCACATATAGTATTAACCCTGTCCTAATGTTAGCTGCACGATTAATCGTTTAAAGATGGCAATCCCGAATCAAATTTGTGTCTATTAAACCTTTGACAAAATCACACCGGGATATTTAAATTTTAGAGAGCAGTTGTCATGTTTAGGTATGAAACAGCTTTACATAAAGTCTTTTAAGCCACACAGTATCATTATTTCTGTCTTACAATCATTCAAATTATCACAGACGTTCTAGGATAAAAGGTTATAGTTTGGAGATAAACACTGTAGCGATCAAATACAGCACCAATATAGCAACAACCTAGCAACCATTTAGCAATTCAACTACTTAGAACACCCCAGCACCAATATAGCAACACCCTAGCAACCATCTGGCAATTCAACTACTTAGAACACCACAGCACCAATATAGCAACACCCTAGCAACCATCTAGCAATTCAACTACTTGAAACACACCAGCACCAATATAGCAACACCCTAGCAACCATCTAGCAATTCAACTACTTGAAACACCCCAGCACCAATATAGCAACACCCTAGCAACCATTTAGCAACTCAACTACTTAGAACACCCCAGCACCAATATAGCAACACCCTAGCAACCATCTAGCAATTCAACTACTTGAAACACCCCAGCACCAATATAGCAACACCCTAGCAACCATCTAGCAATTCAACTACTTAGAACACCCCAGCACCAATATAGCAACACCCTAGCAACCATCTAGCAATTCAACTACTTAGAACACCCCAGCACCAATATAGCAACACCCTAGCAACCATCTAGCAATTCAACTACTTAGAACACCCCAGCACCAATATAGCAACACCCTAGCAACCATCTAGCAATTCAACTACTTGAAACACCCCAGCACCAATATAGCAACACCCTAGCAACCATCTAGCAATTCAACTACTTAGAACACCCCAGCACCAATATAGCAACACCCTAGCAACCATCTAGCAATTCAACTACTTAGAACACCCCAGCACCAATATAGCAACACCCTAGCAACCATCTAGCAATTCAACTACTTAGAACACCCCAGCACCAATATAGCAACACCCTAGCAACCATCTAGCAATTCAACTACTTGAAACACCCCAGCACCAATATAGCAACACCCTAGCAACCATCTAGCAATTCAACTACTTGAAACACCCCAGCACCAATATAGCAACACCCTAGCAACCATCTAGCAATTCAACTACTTGAAACACCCCAGCACCAATATAGCAACACCCTAGCAACCATTTAGCAACTCAACTACTTGGAACACCCCAGCACCAATATAGCAACACCCTAGCAACCATCTAGCAATTCAACTACTTAGAACACCCCAGCACCAATATAGCAACACCCTAGCAACCATCTAGCAATTCAACTACTTAGAACACCCCAGCACCAATATAGCAACACCCTAGCAACCATCTAGCAATTCAACTACTTAGAACACCCCAGCACCAATATAGCAACACCCTAGCAACCATCTAGCAATTCAACTACTTAGAACACCCCAGCACCAATATAGCAACACCCTAGCAACCATCTAGCAATTCAACTGCTTAGAACACCCCAGCACCAATATAGCAACAGCCTAGCAACCATCTAGCAATTCAACTACTTAGAACACCCCAGCACCAATATAGCAACAGCCTAGCAACCATCTAGCAATTCAACTACTTGAAACACCCCAGCACCAATATAGCTACACCCTAGCAACCATCTAGCAATTCAACTACTTAGAACACCCCAGCACCAATATAGCAACACCCTAGCAACCATCTAGCAATTCAACTACTTAGAACACCCCAGCACCAATATAGCAACACCCTAGCAACCATCTAGCAATTCAACTACTTAGAACACCACAACACCAATATAGCAACAGCCTAGCAACCATCTAGCAATTCAACTACTTGAAACACCCCAGCACCAATATAGCTACACCCTAGCAACCATCTAGCAATTCAACTACTTGAAACACCCCAGCACCAATATAGCTACACCCTAGCAACCATCTAGCAATTCTGTAACAGCTACTTAGAACACCACAGCACCAATATAGCAACACCCTAGCAACCATCTAGCAATTCAACTACTTGAAACACCCCAGCACCAATATAGCTACACCCTAGCAACCATCTAGCAATTCTGTAACAGCTACTTAGAACACCACAGCACCAATATAGCAACACCCTAGCAACCATCTAGCAATTCAATTACTTGGAACACCCCAGCACCAATATAGCAACACCCTAGCAACCATTTATCAATTCCCTATCAAACACCTAGAACTGAAAACAAGTAATTTTTCTCACTTCTACCAGAAAGACTCTGGAGAATAAATACTATAACAATTAACATTTATTAACAGCCCAACAAGCAATCAAGTTCTTTGGCGTAGGCCCCGTCCGTAGCTTGCAATCCGAGGGTCCGGATCTGCATATCCTGCCTGAAGATGAAGGCGGGGCGCAGCCGACCCCCTGCAAGGTATAGGAAGGGACCATCCTGGTGGTGGTGGGGTGGATGGAGGGAAGAGACCATCCTGGTGGTGTTGGGGGGGGGATGGAGGGAAATACCCATCTTGGTGGTGGAGGGGAGGATGGAGGTGAATTGAAGCGTCAGCATCTGCGAACTCAGACGTGTGTAAGTACCAATCTTTTTATTCCACAAGTATAGGAATATGATTGGATAGATGAGAAGGTAATAAGTGACAATTGAGTCTTCCCGGCAGAACTTATGCTAGAGCTTCATTTCATTTTTTTTTTTTTTTGAAAACAAGACGTAATATCTTTGGTCATTTAGCATCACAAGTAAATATATATTGATTTAAGAATGTTTAGACGACAAAAAAAAAGAGCATTTTTTTGCAGTGTAACAGATACTTTGTTAAATATAGATAAATGATAAATGTGCTTTATATCTGTGATGGGGTTTGTCATCATAATATCCCAGTACAGGCCAGAAAGATAACACGCATATATTAGAGTTCTGGGTATTTAAGTCTGTCATTGCCGGTAACTAGACTCTCCGGCTTTCGACCACTAGATCGCCATCAGCGCTAACCTGACGTAATTCTCCTTCTCCTCCTGAGCTCGTCATAAGCAGCTGAACGCTCCCAATAGAGTCTGCTTCCTTACATTTCACTCATTCTCTGGGAATCCTGGAGTAGAGAGAAGTTAACTAAGCTTTTTTCTGTTTTGGCGAAGCGACGTCTTTCTGTCTCTTTAAATATTATTAAGTACTCTTGACCAAGGGCTAAATAAAATCAGCCAGTGGGCAAGGTTGTGTTTGTGTAGGAGCTGGTTCAGCTGGAAGCCCCTCTCCCGGACAGGGAAACAGATTTATTCGGGATGCCAAACCCGAGAGAGGCGTCTCGGTTTGCCTCTGGTTGTCCACAGCTCGAGCCCTTACAGGCCTCCTACAGCAAACAATCATAAAAACTGCAATACTATTGATAATTCTCATATTTAGGGCTGGAAATCTGAACCAACCCCCTTACTTTAAGTTTTAAAATTCATTGCATAACTCATAGGCATGAATGACTCCTCAAATCTAGTGTGCTCATATTTCACCTGATAAAACAGGTGAAATAAAATCCCACAGAGCACTCTAGTTTACTATGGACGCTTGTTTCCGCCACAGAATACAAAATAAAAAAGGTAATTGCGACTTTTATCTCACAATTCTGACTTTTTATCTCAGAACTGCGTGAAATAAACTCCCAATTCCTACTTTTTTTTCTCGCAATTGTGTATAATAGCAACAACGCCCAAGACCCGTCCACAAAGTTACTTGCGTTTCGCGCTTGATACTTGCGTTTCAGATCGTTAAAATAGGGCCCCTGGTCTTTTCATGATCTTACCAGTGCTAATGCCGCTCTTTCTCCTATTGTGTTCTTTGATCTTGAAATTAGCTGATGATAAATGAAGTGAAGCACAAATCTGTTGTTTTCATTGACGTGAACTCCGTTATATTTACACCGTTTTCAACAAAAAACGTACAACTTTTTATGCGTTTTGGCCTTTCGTTTAAACAACGGCATTTTGGGGGCATTTTCAAAGTGCAAGTTTTTGAAAACGGTCTCGGTGTAAACAGCAAAAACGTGAATTTCTGAAAACGATGACGTCATGCACATGCGTATTACGTGTTCAGACTATAGTGTTTCATCGCCATCTACTGGCCTGGCAGCAGAATACAGCATCTCGGATCCGTGTGAATGGGGATCGTTCTTACAATGGTGTACTGTACACGGATAACTCAAAGGAAAAACTTCTCTATTTTAAGCACATCGTTATCATGTAAACGTACCCTAATATTAATTTTGCGGAGACACATTTATGTGGTGGACTGTTTAAACAAATCAGAGAGATGAAGTGACCCAGTGTTTATTCTCTAGTTACAAAAAAAGCAGCACTTACATCAGCTTGCTGTGCCGTCGACCACCTTTGACAATGAACGCTACTGTAATGGAAAGCGTTTGGTTAGACTTGATTGACCTCAAATTGGATTATCTAGGCGACCTTTACTAGACTTGCACAACATAAAATCAGCAACCTGGAGTGACATAAATCCCAAACTCTCTTCCATTCATGCACAGTTTGGTATGGATAATGAATGCCGAGTCATGTTCGTTTTTAACCCAGGAGCAGTGTATGCAGATACGCCGGGCCGAGTCCACAGTCTGGCTTCTGTTCTCAGCACGATTACCTCGAGTCTGAATGCTGGGACATGTCTTTAGTGGAAAGCAGGCTTTTTTTCTCTTCTTGAGGTTGTGATGCTGCTCGCCAAAGCCCGAATGCCACATTTTGAGAGCTTGGATAAGGATCCGTAAGAAGTCAATAGGGAGCGATGTTCCACTCATGTAGAAACCCTCAGAAGCTAATTTTCTATTTGCAGATGAGGTTCAGTTTGCATCAGGGTCCGACTCCAAAAGCCCACTATATGCTTTGTTTCTGATCAGGCAACTACTGAGACTACAATGTCTGTTGCCTTCACCTGCTATCGGAAATTTCGAGTGTGATTTCGAGTGTGTTGCGTTCAGATGTTTTGTTGTCGGAAAGAATGAGAATCATCACCAGATTTATTCTTGCTTAGTTCTTGAGGAAGAGCCAAAATGTACTGAAAAAATTTCATTTTGAATAAAATGTAGAGCTATATAAACATTGGCATTGCTAACTAGACAGTCAGCTTGCTGATGATTCTGGAATTTCGGACAAATACATGCTATTTTTGCTGTGTATTAAACATTCAATATGCTTCAAATGATTATTCATGTATGTAAATATGCTCTACTTTAACAAAAATAGAAGGCGATGTACTGTAGCTGTTGGGGAAAAAACTAATAAAGAATACCAGCAAATACCATGAAGTCTATGGCACGTCCGGCCCAACTGAGTTTCCCAGCAGTAAATATGACCCGAGAGGGCGTTCGTGTCAAATTTCCGACTAGGAAACTCGTATTTGCGATAAAGGATTGGTAGTTTCTAGCCAAAGATGACACTGAAAAAAAATAATTGTCTTCCACAGTATTTTTGTCTTGTTTTCCAGTACAAATATCTAAACATTCTTAAATCAGATTTACTCAAGTAAAATGACATGATACTGTCTTGTTTACTGAATTTTTTTTATCAAAATCAAGTGATTAAAAACAAGAAAACATGTCTGCCAATGGGGTCAGAAAAATAAACTTGTCCCTTTAAATTAAGTTAATTTTTTCTGACCCCATTGACAGATATTTTTCTTGGTTTAAGCATAAATTAACTTCATTTTGATACATTTTTCAGAAATCAAGACCTAATATCTTACATAATTTTGCTTCTATATTTTGATTAAAACAATTCTGAGGTCAAAACTAGGAAAATAATCCATCTTTGAACTGGACTTTGAACCTTTTTATCTCAGAACAATAAAAGTGACTGCCTTAAATTTAAGTACAATCAACTTGAGTCATTTCAACTTAAATTACATTCAAATGACTCAGAATTGAATCTTGTAAAACTTTTTCTTTTAAAGTTGAAAAATGCTCAACTTATTTTGATCAATTAAAGCAATGTAAAAACATATGTTGTCATTACATTTTAATCATATCACTTTTTAAAATGAGGATTTTTTGAGCATTGTGATTGTGTTCAGAGCCAAAATTATTTTTTCGACCGCATTGGCAGATATTTTTTCTTGTTTTTAACAATAAGCTTTGATCCATTTTTCATTCCTGATATTTCAAGTCATTTAGCTTCTCAAGTAAATGTATCCTGCTAAAAGAATGTTTAGAAATTTGTACTGGAAAACAAGACAGAAATAGGCTACTGATTATTTTTTGCAGCATGATGAGATCACGTCGATACCGGACACAATGCGAGCCACTCACGCCAACCGCATCTGACCTTTCTGAAGAATGATGCCTGTGAAGGAAAAGCAAATTCTCAATTACACATTGCATGCACATGGACCCAACAATACAGCTGCCAAACGGGGCATAACGGGAATGTGGTTTGAACTCCTGGTTGAAATATGATGTGGAGTCTAGAGTAATTTTACATACTGCCGCAGTCGGTGTAAGAGAATATTGATTTATCACCTCTCCCTTAATTCCCCATTATCTAGTGTATAATTACCTTGTGGTGTCATGCACCTGTTTATGAAATCATTTGTCTTGCTACACTTCTGGAAAACCCTAGTTAAAGCTGTCGGTTCAAATCAACACAACTTACATCAGTGGGGATTTGCTGCACACTGCAAAAAAAATGCATGGGTTTTTTGTCTTGTTTTCCAGTACAAAAATATTTAAACATTCTTAAATCAAGATACATTCACTGGAGATGCAAAATTACTTCAGACATATCAGACAATGGGCAAATTAGCATATCCGGATCATTTCCATAATGATCAACGCAATCTAGCGTCTTGTTTAAGACGTGTTTTTTGGGGGGGTAAATAATGGTGCAAACCTTAGTAAATCACCTTGCATGATTCATTTAAACACTCTCCTCTCATAAATTTAGCGTCTGAAAGGGAAACTCCTACAAATGCATGTGCAATAAGGTCATCCGCAGGAATAACCCTGTCCAGCGCTAATTTTTCACTGCGTGTCTTTAGTAAATCCTGACAGTAGTTCGCCAAAAAAGTATTTGTGCTGACGCAAGCTGTTAGTAAATCTGACCCAGATAGTCTTATTTTCTGAAAATGTTATACAAATGCTTTATGCTAAAAACAAGTACAAATACACAGAATACGTACTCACACCCGTACATTTTCAGGACTTGCAACGCGCTGTGTGAGCAATTATTGGTTGGGGGAGAATCGTTAATAGAATCATGAATCAGTGCTACAAACAGATTCAAATGATTCAGAAACGGACTGAATATGGGAAACCAAACAGTTGATGGCTTCCATAGTATGGAGAAAAAAAATACTATGGAAGTCAATGGCTACCGTCAACCAAAAATTCTTCTTTTGTGTTCAGCAGAAGAAAGAAACTCATACAGGTTTGGAATAACTTGAGGGTGAATATAAATGATGACAGAATTTTCATTTTTGGGTGAACTATCCCTTTAAGGCAGATAAAAAAAATGTATCCGATAAGAAGAGATGCGCATAAATTACAAATGTAAACACATTTACAAAATAAATCCCTCAATGCGGAAAACATATTAGGGCCTCATCAGTGGATGTGATTGGATAACTGGACTAACCAGCGGACCAATCGCATTGCAGCTTCTCAAATGTTGTTTTTTGGTTTAATTTCCCTCCCCAAGCGTCTCACACGATTGTGTTCCCAAACCCCAGCATCCGAACACAAGAGAACATGACAGCATGATTTACTAGTCGACAGAGATGCCGGGTCAAGTGTTACGTATTGTACTAGTCTGCATTTATTTCTGCTAATTTACACATTTTTAAAATGAATCAATCATCAATAATTTTGAGAGATAAAGTGCAAGACAAAACCATTAATAGTGTTGTATTATTTTCCTATTCCTATCATATTATTTATGTTATGGCACGCAAATGTATTTATTTACAGACTCCCCATTAGAAACAATTACTATCCAAATAAACTGGGATAAAAGAAAGTATTTTAGCACCAAAAAAATAATAACCTTTAATGGAGAACAGCTCTCATGAACGCCATTTTTTACTCAGATGTCCATTGGTGTTACTGAAATCAGTCTTACACACACACACACGTCATTATTCATTATTGTTTATACAATATTAGATGTTGCCGCTTTACATTCAGCACAAAATCTGCAGTAAATGTAGACGTGTGTATTAAATTGTGGCTTGGAGATCTTGGCGATCACACATATTTCTTCCACGCGAAATCCAAACATGGTACAACTGTTGGTCAGCCTTCGGCCTGGCAGCTAATGTGATACGTGTGGATGTTTCTGAAGACTGAAACGCCGCAAAGAAAGCTGGGCACTTTAAATCATCCATCATTAAGGGCGAGAAAAGGGCCGATGCTGTTTTAGATCTGGATGTTTTCAGCGGTCTTGTGTGATTATTCGCACCCCTGGGTTTGGGTTAGCGTGACGTGAGGCTTGAAATGGAAGCTAGTGCTCCTTGTCAAAGAAAACATAAAACATAATCGCTCGTGAGATATTTCCATTATCACATGAAGCTCTCACGCAATCAATCAAGTTGAGTACACATTAAACTGGCTACCGTGTGACATCTTAATAACATGATTCGCTTCGGATAATGACAGCTTACCTGGCCTGTTAGCTTAGCCTGTAGCGTTTGTGAGCTAATATAATCTCTTTTTTTCCATGAGAAAATGATCTTTATTTATCCACCAGGACGGGTGCAATTGCATTTAACATGCTAAATACATTTTTTAAAGCAGCCGAGGTAGTTTGTTGGTTTCCTAACCTTTCAGCGCAGTCTGTTTTGATTATTTAATTAGCACTTGTCGCACTGGGAGAAGAAGAATTAGAATGATTTATACAAACGTTGTAGAATAGCGCATAAGTACGCGAATTGGGACGCTATTATAATTTTGAAGCATTTCAAAATAGCATAAAAGGACCGCAGTGGCAGATATTTTTGTTTTGTTTGGTCTGTGATCTTGCAGTCGACGGAAGAAGATCTACTTACATGATCATCTATAAGATGGTTAGAGAGCCACGATTCTGGTTAAATTGAGAATCATGATTCAAATAGAGATTACGATTCTGAACAAACAACTAAAAAAAATTGTCATTTACTGGAGGTTCTGACAAAAGGTTAATTGCTGCAGTTAATTTAAAAATGTTTAATTGATCAGATGGATTTTTTTCTTATATACACTGGGTTTAGTGAATTATTCAATGACTCACTCATTAATACTTGTTTCATTACTGGATGAATCAGCGTTTTTGAACGAATCTCATGAATGAATGAATGATTCAATGACTCGCTCATAAAAATTTCACTTGTTTCATTACTGGGTGAATCAGCGTTTTTGAAGAATCTCTTGAATAAATGATTCAATGACTCACTCGTTAATACTTGTTTCATTACTGGATGAATCGGCGTTTTTGAACAAATCTCTTGAATGAATGAATGATTCAATTACTCACTCATAAAATTTTCACTTGTTTCATTAGTGGGTGAATCAGCGTTTTTTGAAGAATCTCTTGAATGAATGATTTAATGACTCGCTCATTAATACTTGTTTCATTACTGGATGAATCAGCGTTTTTGAACGAATCTCTTGAATGAATGATTCAATGACTCATAAAAATTTCACTTGTTTCATTACTGGGTGAATCAGCGTTTTTGAACAAATCTCTTGAATGAATGATTCAATGACTCACTCATTAATACTTGTTTCATCACTGGATGAATCAGCGTTTTTGAACAAATCTCTTGAATGAATGAATGATTCAATGACTCGCTCATAAAAATTTCACTTGTTTCATTACTGGGTGAATCAGCGTTTTTGAACAAATCTCTTGAATGAATGATTCAATGACTCACTCATTAATACTTGTCTCATTACTGGATGAATCAGCATTTTTGAACAAATCTCTTGAATGAATAAATGAATGATTCAATGACTCACTCATAAAAATTTCACTTGTTTCATTACTGGGTGAATCAGCGTTTTTGAAGAATCTCTTGAATGAATGATTCAATGACTCACTTATTAATGTTTGTTTCAGTACTGGATGAATCATCATTTTTGAACAATTCTCTTTAATGAATTAATGATTCAATGACTCACTCATAAAAATTTCACTTGTTTCATTACTGGGTGAATCAGCGTTTTTGAAGAATCTCTTGAATGAATGATTCAATGACTCACTCATTAAAACTTGTTTCATTACTGGATGAATCGGCGTTTTTGAACGAATCTCTTGAATGAATGAATGATTCAATGACTCGCTCATAAAAATTTCACTTGTTTCATTACTGGGTGAATCAGCGTTTTTGAAGAATCTCTTGAATGAATGATTCAATGACTCACTCATTAATACTTGTTTCATTAATGGATGAATCAGCGTTTTTTGAACAAATCTCTTGAATGAATGAATGATTCAATGACTCACTCATAAAAATTTCACTTGTTTCATTACTGGGTGAATCAGCGTTTTTGAAGAATCTCTTGAATGAATGATTAAATGATTCACTCGTTAATACTTGTTTCATTACTGGATGAATCAGCGTTTTTGAACGATTCTCTTGAATGAATGAATGATTCAATGACTCACTCATAAAAATTTCACTTGTTTCATTACTGGGTGAATCAGCGTTTTTGAATGAATCTCTTGAATGAATGAATGATTCAGTGACTCACTCATAAAAATTTCACTTGTTTCATTACTGGGTGAATCAGCGTTTTTGAACAAATATCTTGAATGAATGATTAAATGACTCACTCATTAATACTTGTCTCATAACTGGATGAATCAGCATTTTTGAACAAATCTCTTGAATGAATGAATGAATGATTCAATGACTCACTCGTTAATACTGTTTCATTACTGGATGAATCGGCGTTTTTGAACGAATCTCTTGAATGAATGAATGAATGAATGATTCAATTACTCATAAAATTTTCACTTGTTTCATTACTGGGTGAATCAGCGTTTTTTGAACAAATCTCTTGAATGAATGATTCAATGACTCACTCATTAATACTTGTCTCATTACTGGATGAATCAGCATTTTTGAACAAATCTCTTGAATGAATGAATGAATGATTCAATGACTCACTCATAAAAATTTCACTTGTTTCATTACTGGGTGAATCAGCATTTTTGAAGAATCTCTTGAATGAATGATTCAATGACTCACTTATTAATGTTTGTTTCAGTACTGGATGAATCATCATTTTTGAACAATTCTCTTGAATGAATGAATGATTCAATGACTCACTCATAAAAATTTCACTTGTTTCATTACTGGGTGAATCAGCGTTTTTGAACAAATCTCTTGAATGAATGATTCAATGACTCACTCATTAATACTTGTTTCAATACTGGATGAATCAGCGTTTTTAAACGAATCTCTTGAATGAATGAATGATTCAATCATAAAAATTTCACTTGTTTCATTACTGGGTGAATCAGCGTTTTTGAATGAATCTCTTGAATGAATGATTCAATGACTCACTCATTAATACTTGTTTCATTACTGGATGAATCAGCGTTTTTGAACGAATCTCTTGAATGAATGAATGATTCAATGACTCAATCATAAATATATCACTTGTTTCATTACTGGGTGAATCAGCGTTTTTGAATGAATCTCTTGAATGAATGATTCAATGACTCACACATAAATATTTCACTTGTTTCACTTCAGGATGAAACATCATTTTTGAACGAATCTCTTGAATGAATGAATGATTCAATGACATAAATTTTTACGTAACTTGTTGCCACCTACTGGTGTAACGATGTAATTATACAACCGTTATTTGAAGTGCCAATTTATTTTGACCACTACCATAGACATCAGTGTTTATATCTGAACTATAATCTTTTAATATGAATATTCGTAACACAGAAATAATAAAACTGTGTGGTTGAAAAGACTGTTTGTGGAGCCGTTTCATACCTAAACATGACAACTGTTCTGGTGTGATTTTGTTTAATAAAAACGGGCGTAAAATTGCGTGGATGTATGAATCAAGATTGCAATCTTTTAACAATTAATCGTACAGCTCTAAGTCTGGTGTTTGCTGAGATGGAAAAGACAACCGTTAACATTTTATGAATGTGTGTGTGTGTATTGTAGGACTCATCTTCAAGCAGACGCTGTGTAAACATGACCTCATCGTCAATGTGGATGTCAATGGCATTCTCAGACCTGTTAATAAAGATGTGTTTTTCAAATGCTAGCATTTCATTTTCCACATTAGGCTGGTTTTAAATTTGCCATATGCAAAATGAGCTCAGCTCTCAATTTAAACTCAAACAGAGCTGGCTGATGGATTATAAACAATTATTCCACGTTGACTTGTGAAAGTCATTAGGTGCTGTTTTGGGCTGATGAGTGACAGATGACTGGAAAAGCTGGTGTGGAAACAGAAATCCACATTTACTATGAAAACTGGGTACGTGGCATATGACTGAGGAAGATTTGACCTGCTGTGATCGAATGGGTCACTACAATGTGTGTGTGAAAAACTGTTACGTGTATAAACACGGTGTTCTAGAATACCTGGAGAAATTACGATATTATTTCTGACTTTCTGAGCCACAGATGTCATGTGACTAATCAATCTGGAAAACAAAACAATTAAGCAAAAACAACTTGCCAAGCTCAAAATGTCAAAATAAAAATGCAAACGGTTTTATTTAGAGCTTAAATGGCCATCAATGGGACTCTGCAGCATAAACACATAGTTAATGAAGTACATGCTAATTAAGGATATGTTAAAAAGGATATGCTAATTAATGTGGTGAATCTGACATCCGTATTGTTCCATTTCTTGTTCTTCCAACAATACATTGTTCATTTAATAAAAAAAAAGTAACTACTTGTTCAAGAACGTTCAGAGAATATTCAAAAGTAGCATTCTTATAATGTATGCAAAATTATAATGTTCCCTTAACATTCCAATAAACAAGAAATAACTGGACGTTTTGAATGTTCAGATAACATTCAGAAAAATTGTTTTCATAACTTAATGGGAGCTGAATAATTATGCCAAACCGTAATATTCTATACTGTGTATTCAGCCAGAAAACTCTAGATGGCGCAGACTGACAGGTTCTCAATGCAATCTGCAAACAATGACATCATATACCATTGCTCGAGCTGATTGGACTGATTCTGCAGCCAATGAGCTCGCTGCTTAACTTTGAAATAGTTTGATCCTGTGTTTGCACAGGTTTAATCAGACACCCTCCACTTCCCCCAGCTCCACCTACTGTATATAGACCCACTGAGAGATGGCATGACTGAAATATACACTGATGAGCCAAAACATTAAGACCAATCACAGGGGAAGAGAATATCGATGAGTATCACCAAACGAGGCCACATACTAAGGTCTGGGTAGATTAGATGGTAAGCAGACAATTAGTTCATAATCAATGTGTTGGATGCCGGAGAAATGGACAGGAATAAAGATCTGAGCGACTTTGAGAAGGAACAGATTGTTATAGCAAGGCGAATGGGTCAGAGTATCAGTGTAATAATACCGATAAAAATTACCTTAAAATATAATGAACAACTAATGCAGGTTTGGACTTTTTCTTGCCATTTTATTTTATTGATAGTTGAACAGAAAGTTTACTTACATTCAAATGCGACTTTATAAGCTTTCCTGTTGAGCTTTGAGAAATGTAGCTTTCCTGTAGCTCAAACAGTAGCGTTGGCGCCTGCAACGGGTTCGATTCCCAGGGAAAGCAAGAACTGATAAGAATTTAAAATGTGTACCTTTAAATGCAATGTAAGTCGCTTTGGATAAAAGCGTCTGCCTAATAATGCATAAATGTAAATGTTATAATTTTGTTAACAGACTTGAATGAGAGTGGACTGCATATTTTTTGTTCTGCTCGAATGTTCTCACTCGTTTTCGCTGAATTTATTTGCTTTTGGTCAAAATCTGTCAATGGGACGTGGCTGAAGACAGTAGAAATTTTCTGTTGACCAGATGAGGCCCACAGCGGCCTGACCATCCAGTGCTTTCCCGTCAACCAAAGTAAAACTCATCGGTTGTACTTACGGGAACTTGATTGAATCCCGCTATAAATTGTCGGGCAGGAAGAAATGAGGACAGTTCGGTTAATATTGGAGTTGTGCAGTTCTCCCTCGATGCTAAAGACAATAAACTTCAATTGCGTTTAGCATAATTAGATCTGGAAACCATGCAATTACAAACACATCTCCAGGGCTGAATCACTAGACTATTAAGGGGAGCAATTCTAGGAAAATATAATTCAGTAGTTTTAGAGACCACAACTACAGATAATTATTTTTTCTTTTCTCAGAAACACGTTGTAAAACAGAATATTCTGTAAGTTAATGTGGGAAAGCAAGATTGTTTGCATCCCAAAACAAAGATGCATGTGTCAGTGTGCAGTTGATGCAGTTCTCAACGCTACCAGATGATGTCGCTGCAGCGCATCAGATCGTGGGCAACTCCTGTTGGGAATTTTCCACTGGAAAGGCAGGCTATTTGTTGTTTTTCAATTAAGTTTTTGTGCACGTAATTGCAGAGCCATTGCTCCAAGTAAATGCTGTTCATTTTCTGTATATTAGACACCAAACATGACTAAAAGCCTACCAATATTCCAATGAGAAACATTGGAAGAGCTGGATCATCCCAGAATGCATTATGCCACACACGGTTTCTGGAAACGCGGGGAAATTAAACATTTTGGAGAAATTATAAAAATCCAGTCTTGCAGATCAACCTTAGACAACCAACCAGGGGTATTGCTTATATTTTCTTACCTCAATCCGGTGTTGTGTTCCCATATCAAGATTGATGTGATGTGCAGATGAGGTACCTTGATATAAATCACAGAATGATAGTAGCCTAACATAAAAACAGCTGTACAATGGTAACCAGTAGAGGGCATAGTCAATATTTACAGAAAATGTCATATTGTACAATTCTGGCTAGCACAAAATGAGTTAGTGACTTTGATATTAAATAAACCAGCGTGCACACAAATTACCACACACAATGATTTTAACAGCATTTACAATAGTATCATATTAAGTTCCCAAATGAACAACATTCAGGGCTCCATTTTTGATGAATTTACATGACATTTCTATAACCTTTCCAGACATTTATGAGTACTAAACAATGACTTTTAAAAATCCTTTTGATTGCCTACAGATTAATGGCACAAGTCATATTTACAACAAAATAAACTAATTACATTACATGTACAAAATAGCATTGAAATATAGCATTAAAAACATAAAAAGCAAACCATGCACATTCTTTGTTCTTCATTTTCTAAAAGTATAGAATATAAAAACCTTGCTGTATTTTTGTGTAGTGTTAATAAGATAAACTGACATCTCGCGCCAACGAAAGTGCCTTTGACGTCATAAACACGTAAACTTGACGTAAGGCCAACTCGTAAATACGAGCTTCCCAGGAGGACTTAAAAAGCACCATAAGCAATTAAAAAGAATAATTTACTCAGAAATAGGACATCAGTATCACAAGTTTTACTCTATATACTCTATATTTTATATTTTGTGTATACACAAAAGCAGCAATATCTAGCTGATGAATATTTTTGAGCAGTTCATAACTACAAAATATAGGCCTATATAATATTTGTTCACACTGTTAAGCACCCTCTAATTAACTGGTGAAACATGTTCACCAGTGACCATCAATGAGACTACTGGCAATATCACTGTCCGCCAGCAGGTGGCGCAGTCCCCTCAGTAACCTGAACCTCATGCAAATTGCACATTGTGGTGTTGGAACTTGAATGTATGGATCGGCAGGCTCTTTTTCACATTACGCCTGTCTCTGTCGTGTCAGATTTTTGCAGGGCCAGAGACGGATTGCATTCAGCCCAAATGACACACCAAACACACTGAAACACGGTCAGCTTTCCCAAGCGCTCGCCAACTGCTACCCCGGGTCGGTGGCAAACACCTGCACATCATTACTCATTAGATTTGTTAACCATCGGCTCGGATTGCACGCGAGAGAACCCGAGGAACCGCTGATTGCTCGTGCAAACGGTCACATCTCCTCCAATCGAGCTGTGTTTTACTGACGAGAACAACCAGCTTCACACGCAGACAGAGGCTTCAAAGTGCTGGCTATTAAAGCAGGCCTTTGCGTGAGGAATCTTTTGTTTCAATCCGCTTTTAATAAGATAAGACAAGCTTCCGTGAGGACGAGCCGTTGAAAAGACACTCGAGACTGAGATCTAATGGGGGGGAAAACAGCAAAGGAAAGGGTGAAATAGGAAAACAAAGAGGTGATTATCATAAGGAAATAAGCTATGTGCAGTTAAAGGAGCAGTTCACACAAAAATGGAAAATGAAATGAAAAGTCATCATTTAGGTTACTCACCCTCATGTTGTTGCAAACCTGTGAAACGCAACATTTCATACAATGCAAGGGCTGTTTAAAAAAAAAAAGCAGTAGTTTGAAATTTGACCATTGCTCTCAAATCTCATTTGCACATATGCATAGTCAAGTTATTGAAGTTATCAATTACAAGGCACAAAAAAAACGAACCATTTCACGTCTAATTTGCGCAGATGTTCAGCTCAAATGTGGTGCGTTAAGACCAAAAGGTAATTGTTTGTTGAAAACCTTCCCTTTAGGTGTAGCTCTCAAATTTTTATCGTTTGGTTAAAAAACTACGCGTCATAATACGCAAGATGCCACGGAACCGCTAAAGGGATGTAGAGGGGAAATTATATTCCAGTGCTTTCGTGTTCGCTCACAAAAGTTTCTCCCAACGCTTTTAGTTGGAAAGCGGAAACATTTTTAGAACATACAAATTTTTCAGCAGAACACGGAAGCTTTGTGCACAAAGCTGCAATGCAATCATTTTGCTAGCAAATAGAGTATTTTTCGAAAATTTTTGTTGTAAAGCACAAAAGTTTTGTGAGCAAATGCAGTGTTTTTCAGAGGAATGCAAGAGTTTTGCCAGCAAACTCACACTTTCTTGGGGGAACATGAAAGATTTGTGAGCGAACTCGGCATTTTCAGAGGAACGCAAAAGGTTTGCAAGCGAACGCAACGTTTTTTTGTCGGAAAACGCAAAAGTTTTGTCAGCAAATGCAAAGTTTCTTGGTAGATGCGCAAAGTTTTGCAAGCAAATGCAGCGTTTTTTCGGAAGAATGCAAAAGATTTGCGAGCGAACGCGGCATTTTTTTGTTGGAAAGCACAAATGTTTTGTCAGCAAATGCAAAGTTTCTCAGCAGAACGAGGAAGTTTTGCGAACAAATACGAAGTTTCTTGGGGGAACTCAAACATTTTACAAGCGAAGTTAAAGTTTTTTGTTCGGAAAGCGCAAAAGGTTTGCCAGCAAGCTCAAACTTTCTTATGGGGAACATGAAAGATTTATAGGATCACAAACGTTTTGCAAGCAAAGGCAAAGTTTTTTGTTGGAAAGCGCAAAAGGTTTGCCAGCAAACTCAAACTTTCTTATGGGGAACATGAAAGATTTGTGAGCGAACGCAGCCTTTTTTGTTGTTGTTGGAAAGCGCAAAAAGTTTTGTGAGCAAATGCAGCGTTTTTCAGAGGAACGCAAAAGGTTAGCCAGCAAACATAAAGGTTTTGCGAGCGAATGCAAAGCTTCTTGGGAGAAACATAAAGTTTTGTGAGCGAATGCCAAAGCTGTGAAATACAATCTCCCCGTCACTGTGTTGCGTAACATGCAGACGTACCGTATCGCGTCATATTTGAACATCTGCGTGATTGAGATTTGACAGCAGCTGTGGAATACTCAATGAATAATGACTTCAATTTGGGTCTGTTCCTCATGTACATATGACTTCAGAAGATGTGGAGAGTCACATGGGCCAATCAGGATGCAAAAGAGGATTCTTCCGTTCATCTAACACAACTTAACCCTGTCACTTCCAGACAGATCTGGAGTGTCCTTTGCAGAGCCTCAGTCTTTTCCTCTGATTGCGTAGGACGAGGAAACCCTGAAAACCCTCCCGTATTCCTGCCGTCATGGCCTGAAGAATAAACTCAGGGGTGTTTTAACAGTAATATATCCAGCGCTCACCTCCATCCGTGCGATGTGTGTTTTGGATCAGCGGTGAGAGTGTGTTTGTCATTACTCCGGCGCAATGAAACACAGATGTTGCATCTAAACTGGATGAGCGCTCGTGTGATAAAAGCAGAAACTTGACATTTAGAGGAGAAATAAAGTGTGAAATGAGGATGTTTTCCAGATCTGTCAAAAAAGAAGAAATATAAATGTAAAACTATTAAACAAGGGGAGATCTAACCTTTTATATTGTATGACATGAAGCAAATGCTAAAAGACAATATTAATAGGCTATTCTGCATTTTACCAATCAGAATTCAGTGGTAACAAATCATAGCATATCATTTATCCTTGTAGTTTCTGGTTAAGTAAGGCTTTGGATCCCAGGTCAGAACACAAACACAGTTTAAGCATTAACAGGCTGATCCGGTCACATGACCTGGCCTGATGACATCATCTCCTGTTGGTCACACTGGGCTAATGTAATAAGGCCCGTCTGTGAGTGTGTTTCTGGGTCATCAGGGCTGATCCTCCGAACACGAGAGACACGAGCAGGTAACAGAGTTGCAGCGGGACAGACGGCCTCGGTGAACTCGAGCTGTGGAAGTGTGTGTGTTTATGAGTAGCTGGAGTCAGAGTGTGTGTGTGTTTATGAGGAGCTGGAGTCAGAGTGACAACTGTGACTGCCAGATCTCTGAAGCTCCTCTGATTGATCACATTACAAAGAGCAGAGCCTACACCTGTGTGTGTGTGTGTGTGTGTGTGTGTGTGTGTGTGTGTGTGTGTGTGTGTCATCCGCTGGAAACACAGGTCAACATGACACTGAAATGATCAGTAACATTCAGATGGAATCAATAAATAGATGCATGATATAAAAAAGTCAAAGTTTGAATCAGTAAATTCTTAGAAACTGGAACTCAATGAAAAACAATATAAAATCCAGGAGAAGGTTATATATTGTATATATATATTGTGCTTTTTTACATTTTAAATTACTTTATATTTCATAAAATATTATATATATATAATGTATGTATATGTATGCATATATATATATATATATATATGCATGTATACATTTTGTTTGCTTTTTACATCTGTTACTTTATATTTAATATGTGTGTGTTTAGTGTTATTCAACATAGCATATGTATATAGTTTTATAAAGGTCAAAATCAGTCATATTTATTCTGACTAGTTTATACTAATGTAAAATACCATAGATTGCATATTTTGACTTTATACTGTACTTATAAACAGTGTACAAATACTTACATATTAAACATCATCGCATTCGGTAATTTATGCGTAGTTCATAGTTCATATAGTTATACAGTCACAGAATTAAAAAAATGCCATTGAACTTAGACATGGTCATAAACTGTCATATATGGTTTAATCTTAATGAAGCTTCAATAATGTTTTCAAATTAGTTTTTTTTTTTTTTAACGTTACCCAATATTCCATGCGGTCAGTAACAGCCTTTAGTCGGAGAGATGCAGGTGGGTTTGAAATCATCAAGTTTCTTTAAAGTGATTTATTATTCTCTCTTCCTGATGCAACATACAAATTTCCTCACAGTTTATGTATATACATGCTTGCTCACCGAAATAATGCTTGAACATTTTCCCTCGGCAGGCGCGTGCACATGGGCGTTGATGGAGCAAACAGACACACATGCAAATGTCCTTCGTTCCCAATAACGTTCCGCACACAATCTTAATTTACACTCCGAGATTCCAGTCGGTGAGCTGACACTTACAGTAAGTTACTTTCCCTCTTTACATGTGTAATTAAAATGGTGGAAAGCCGAGCGTCTGATGCGTAACTGCGCGTGATCAAAGACGCGTCGCGGCGCGCAAACACGCACGACACAGATGCGATCGATCAAGCGCGCGCATGGCGTTACAAGGGGATTCGGGTCTCTCAGTGTCCCACATAACAATAATCCTCCATCAGGACGTCCTGAAGTTCACTGGAACCCTGAAGGAACTGCTTTAGAGAATGTAGCCGGAGCTCAAAGTCTCAAACACCGAACAGAAATGCTCTGTCATCACATCTGAACTGATCTCCTGATGATTTTAAGGTGAGTGTACCTGGTGTAGTTTAATACCTCATTAAAAATATCGTGATTCCTACTGGATTTAGAACAGCTTTTTGAACAATTTCCCAATAAGACTAATGATTCGCAATAGGATAAAAATGCTGGAGCATCAAACATGAAAATACATTTTTATTGATTCTTATTTGATCACATTTCAGGAATGCTTCCAAAGTATGATTCCTGTAGACAATCTTATAGGATTTTCTAAGGTAATGGAAACATGTACATTTGCTATAATTAATAGAAACTTTGCGTGTGTAGCCTAATGCAAATATTGTGAAGGCCTGTAATGTGGTCAGTGAGTTTTAACCGTGCAAGATTATGAAACTTCATTTTAATACCTGTAGACTACTACTGACAGATTGCTTTTGTCCATGTGATGCATGAAATTTAAATATAATAAATTCAAATTGACATAACTGTGCATATTGTAAATCGTAATCGCACAGACAGTGTTTTTTTAAGCGAGCTGTCACGGCAGATTGGCAGAATAATTTTAGGTATATGTAGGTTAATATTTTGTGTGCATAAACAACATAAACACTTGTAGGTCTCTAAGTTTCTACAACAGTAAAACGCAAAATAAAACCTTGTTTTTTTTGTAAAATAACTTATTCTGCTCATAACTGCACAGCTATATGGTATTTAATATGCCCTTTTAAATCACCTTACCTTTTTTCTTTGTAAGGAAAAATGAAAAGCTTAATATGCACATTAAAATAATTCAAAAGTTTACATTGCGTAAAAAAATCATGTCATATTAAATACCATACTGTGAAATTCACACAAATTTGGAAGTAGTGCAGTGGTCACGTCATTATTTTATTCCATATTTGAAATGTGATTGGTAAAGCATCACTGTACGATATTAAAACCATGATGATTTGTGCAGCTTGTGTACAGTATGGTTTTAGTTGCATGTGGAATGTGCTTTCTCATGTAGTTTGATGAATCTAAGCATCTCTTGTTCTCTGCCAGATGCTACAGCTTTGCTCGCCAGGCAGTTATTGAAAGTGACTCGAGTCAAAGTGATAGTTTTGTGGTTTGTGACTGTGGTTTGGTGGTTTTGGCAGCACGCTTGACTCATCTATATATCGTCTTAGTCACTGTGGTTTGAGTCTGGTGCCATATTGCTGCTGTAAAAGCTTCATTAGTGCATCACTAAAGCATTTTGGGGAACTGGCTTCGGTCCTCGCGGCTGTAGAGAACTCAGTGATCGTGCATTGGTGGTAAAGTAGCCTACTAATTTATAATTTGCCATATAATCATTTCCAAAGAGTCATAAACAGCTCTAAATCTTTTAATTTCACGTCCGGGATGCATTTAAAAACGTTTTGCACGCCGTAATTCATCATTTTAATGATCCACAAAAGCTCACAAGGTCAGTGTTTTTTCTTGTTTTTGCAGTAAAAATACCTAAATATTCTTAAATATTGTATTGAGATAAGCAAATTGACAAGATAAGAACTATTTTTTTTCTGAAAAATGCCAAATTAAGTGACTTAAAGTGCTTAAAACAATAAAGCATGCAGTGCTGGGTATTAACTGATTAGGTGTAATCTAAATTAAGTTAATACATTTAAAAAAAATTATATACTTGTAGATTATATTGTTTTTAAAATACTCAAATCAGTTACATTTTTATTGATTACATTAATATTCACAAAATGGCAGTAAATTAGTTATAATTTATTGATTCTCACTAATTCTTATTTATTATGTACTTTTTAGTCAGAGGCCACACAGCATATCAAATACAATATTTTATTTTAAAATGTAAAAATTTTACGGTTTAATTAATCACTACCTTTTCATCAACCTGCAGTTCCTTCACAAACCCCAGTTTGAGAAACCCTGATGTAATGTAATAGTTTTGTGTTGATGACATATAAAAAAAAAAAAAAAATAAATAAAAAATATTATATATATATATATATATATATCTTTTTTTTTTACATCACTAGTACAAGATTATCCTATTCAAATATATGTGATAAACAAGTTAAGGGCAAAAGTACACTGTAAAAAAAATTGCTGCCTTAAATGTTTAAGTATATTCAACTTGGATGTTTAAGTCATTTCAACTTAAATCACATTAAACTGCTGAAGCTGAATCTTGTATAACTTTATAATAAAAGATTGAAAATTGCTTAACTTATTTTGATGAGTTAAAGCAATGTAAAAACATATGGTGTCATAACTTATTGATCATATAATTGTATACAGTGTGAGGTCAAAAGTAATCTAAAAGAAGTCAGATTACATTGTAAAGTAATGGATTACGTTACTAACTTGGAATTTTATTCTGTAATGGATTACAGTTTATGAGTAATCTAAAACACGTCTGCAAATGGGGTCAGAAAAATAAACTTTTAAGGATAAACTCGCTTAATTGCAAAGAGAAAACAAGACTAAACAATTTTGCTTCTCAAGTAAATGTATCTTGATTTAAGAATGCTCATTTTTTTTACATTGCTTTAACTCATCTTTTTATGTTATGCAAGATTCAACAAATTTTTTAAGTCAGTTTAATGTAATTTAAGTTGAAATGACTTAAACATCCAAGTTGACTGTACTTAAAAAATTTAAGGCAGTAACTTCTTTTACTGAAGAACAAGATAAAAATATTATCTTATCCTTTTTTTCACAATGCATAATGTTTCAAATGATCTTTACAGAAATAGTGCCGTAATGCCCGCAGTGAGCGATCAAAATGCGACTGGCAACTCTACTGTGTCCAAAAACACTGCAATTTAATTCTCCTACAAAGCACATAATCAGTCATAGAAGAACCTGAGGAGAGCTGGAGTGCAGTGAAGGAGTTACGCTGTTGAATACAGTGGATTGAGGCGCAGATGTGAGTGTTTGCATGGTCGCACATGCACAGAGTTACAGGGGAGAGATGGACTCTGAGTGTCTGTGTGTGCCACTGTGTCATGCTTTGTTTAACTCTCTCGCTATGGCAAGCCGTTTTGACTTTTATTCATTCCTTGATGAATCAGCAATTCAAGTTTCACAGTTAAAATGCTAATTCTTGATATCAGAAATTTGATTTCTACTAGTAAAAATTTGAACTCTTGATATCTGTAATAGTTAAAATGTCACCATAGGCTGCCATTCAATTTCAATTGTTGATATCAAGAACAGACGTGTGCACTAGTACCATGTAATTATATCAAATATGTTTACTAGTGAGAATTGTATTTCTGATATGTGAAATTGGAATTTCAACTAGTAAGAAATCAATTCTTGATATCAACTATTGAATTTGAATGACAGATGGTGACATTTAACTAGTGAAATTACATTTACAGATATCAAGAGTTATAATTTTTACTAGTTGAAACTGAATTCCTGATATTCATTCTTCTGCGAGTGATGACCTCAATGTTGATATCAATAGTTAAAAGTTTTACTAGAAGAAATCTAATTCATGATATCAAGAATCACCATTTTAAGTAATGAAATTGTAATTGTTGATATCACAAATTCATATCCTCAAATGATTAAAAGTCAAAATGGCTTGCCATAATCACATTCATGACATCAGAAATTAACATTTTCACTTGTCACAATTAAATTATTGATATAATTTTTACTAGCAATTCAATTGTTGATATCAAGAACAGACATTTGACTAGTAACCACGTAATTATTGATATCAACTATTATGATTTTTACTAGTAAGTAGTGTATTTCTGATAGGCCTACACTGAGAAAAAAAACGAAGTAAAATTTACTTAATTTTTCTTTGGCAAGTTTTTGCACATATTTTTAAAGTAAATTTGACGTATGGAATTAAGTCAAGTCTACTTAACTAAATTAAGTTAACACAACAAAGAAAATAAGTAATTTTAACTTGACTAGTAAAAGGTTGAGTAATATCTATTTAGTTGAAGTTTCCTTTGCTATACATTTCACTCAAACAATGTAACATTGAATTAAACCACACTTTTAAAGTATATGCTTTACTTAGAAACATCCAATTAATTAATACAATATCTACATCAGAAGTAACACACCTCAATACTTGGTAGACAATAAACAATGACGGTAACATTTGATGGATCGTTTTTGTGTTTGTGTCATTTTGAGTAGAAAATGAACACCAAATGTCACAAAATGGCAAGTTACTAATCCTAACAACAAAAGCAATGATAAAACACTGTAAATACAGCTGGAAAACAGTGAAAAATCAACCTCATTAATTATTCAAGGCCCAGTGCATGATGGGAACACCAGTATCAGAAAATACATTTTGCTTAATTTTTATAGCGTTGATATTTACGCTTTAATTTCTACACACTTGAACTGTGTACTAATATAGAATTTACTTAATTTTTTTTTAATTCTTGCCTGAATTAACTTTTTCATGTAGAAATTTAAAAAAATTATCTGTAGTATTTACTTCACCTCAAAATCATTTTTATCAGTGTATGTGAATTTGAATGGTTGATATCAAGAACAGACATTTGCACTAGTAACCACGTAATTATTGATATCAACAATTATGATATTTACTTTACTTTTTTATTTTTACTGAAATTGAAATTCAACAAGAAATCATTTCTTGATATCCGCAATTTAATTTCAATGGCTGACATTTAACTAGTGAAAATACAATTACAGATATCAAGAATTATCATTTTTACTAGTTGAAATGTAATTCCGGATATCAAGAATACATATTTCGGCGAGAGATGACGTCATTGTTGATATCAAGATTTAACATTGTTACTGGTAGAGATATAATTCCTGATATCAAAAATCAGCATTTTAACAAATGAAAATGTAATTGTTAAAATCACAAATTCATATCCTCGAATGATTAAAAGTCAAAATGGCTTGCCATAATAATCACATTCATGTCACACACTATTTTTTCAATAGTAGCAATTCAATTGTTGATATCAAGAGCAGACATTTGACTAGTAACCCACAATTATTGATATCAAAAATGAGGAAAAGTGTATTTCTGAAAGGCCATCAAGAATCAGCATTTTAACTAGCGAAAATGAAGTCGTTGATATCCTGGGAAGGAATAAACGTCCAACCGGCTTGCCATACTCGCGCGTCTCTTCAGGCGTCTGCACGATGACCTAGTTCTGTGAGCGCGCGAGGGTTCATTTGAGGACAGGGAAGTGCTTTCTTTTCCAGCGTGAATCATGAAGGAAAAATGAACCCCTGGAACTAGTTGCCCCCTTCATTTTGGCATGTTCCTCCCCTTTGCTTTATTGTCTATTTTGGCTGAACTTGCAGTTCTTCCCTGAGCTGCCAAGAAAACTTCAAGTCCTTTAAAGATACAGCGAGCGAAAGCTAGTTCCTGCCTTCGCCGCGTCTTGAAAGCGAAATCTTGTTAGGATTCTGCCATTTCTTCCTGTTCGGTTGTGAATTGGGTCAGAACTCCGTCCCGAAGTGATTTAGACCTCATTGATGGGTCTGAGAGTTTGAAGAGGTCCTTTCTCTGTGCTTTACGCCCCCTACAAAGTGAATTTACACTGTGATCTTATTAGTATTCATAGCGGTACAGTGTGCTTCTACGTTTGGACAGAGACTTAAATGTACAATATCAGTGTAAACTCTTATACTTAGCAACAAGAAATGGCAGTGTTACTGTTAAATGAAACTATTAAAAATCATATAATAAATGCATATTTTAAATAAAATAATTGTATTAGAAATGTTGCATTGGCAACTAACTTAAAATAAGGTCAAGCTGAAGTACTAAAACGTATAAAAGAGAAACCTAATCAAATTTACCACCGCATAACTGAAAATATAAAAAATAATAGTTCGTTGACATAATGAGACAAATGGTTATATTCATATATATATTCATTATATGAATATTCATGGATTCATTGTCTGATTTGATTGTTTTTATAATAAATTAGATTCATTATATGAAAAAAAATGGTATATTTGGGATTTCTAGACGTGCATTTCGAGTGTTTTTGTCTGCAGTATTTTGCTTATTGTTGAGTTTTAATGTTAAATTCATCCATAAAACAGTAAAGCTCACTGTATAATGCATTTGCTATTCAAAGGTCTTTCTCTGACAAAGTTTCTCCATGATTTACTGATAAATGAGAGCCGTGGTTTGAGTATTCATCCAGTAATATGTTCGTCCATGTTATCAGTATTCTTATATTGCATATTTTAGTGTCTATACGTCTTTAAACCAATGAAATGAACATGCAAAACTGCACTGATGTCTTCCGCCAAGAAAACAAGTGTGTTTGTTATACAAAAATGGTAGATATTACAGTCAGGCCTCCAGAAAACATCCAAAATCTCTGTTTACTCGATCTGTGATTTGTGTGTGTGTGGACACACGCATCTGATGAAGCCAGGCGTTTAAGCTTGAACTCCCAAAACAAAGTCTTAAAATATTCGTACCATGTTGTTACAGCTCTAAAGCGTGAAACTTTAGCCGTTACTAGAAAAAGAACCAAGCTGGACGGCCAAAGACAACAGTTAAGCAGCTTCGCTTGAGTCACGCTTGGCCATATTAAACATCCGTCGGGCTGTTTTGTAACCGAACGTGAGTCGAGCTCTTCCTCGTCGCCGCACTGATGGCTTCCCCAGTGGTTGAAGTCTAGAGTCGGCCGTTGGTTTTGATTGAAGAGCAGCAGTCTCAGGTACAGCTGGCTGAGTTAGGGCCGACTCGGGAATGGCAAACGGCCTAATGAGAATAAATGACCTGCTGTTGGCGTTCCTCGAGCCTGTGATCAGCTCAGGGAAGAGGTGGAACCGGCGTGCAGATTTCCCATTGGCTGGCTTGGGACTGGGTGCGGATGGTAATGGATATTTTGATTGGTGTGCTAGTGATGCATCTCTGACTACTTCATACAAGGCACCATTGTGGATCCAGATTGAATATAGGCATTTTTGTCTGTTCCAGTGGTTGAAAAATAAGGTTCAGTTTCAGTCATGGGTTCGATTCCCAAGGAATGCATGAACTGATAACCAATATAGGCCTATCTTGAACACAAGTGGCTTTGGATAAAAGCATCTGCCAAATGCATGAATGTTAATGTAATGCAAAATGTCTCACTTGACTCTAGGGCTGCGTGATTAAAAACGAAATATATATTGAATAATATATACATGTGCTGAATGTTTCAAAATGTGACACGGCACTGTGAGCAGTTTGATGGTTTAACTTTTGAAAATGAAGACATTAAGACATATTAGTACAGTAATAAAATTATTATTATTATTATTGTTCATACTCAATTTTATTATTTTTCAGTTAAATATTATATAATAAAAGTCATTTTTTTGTTTTTGTTTATGAAGTTTATATTTTTTCATTTAGCTCTTTATTTAGATATGTTTTTGGTATTATTATTATTATTATTATTATATTTTAGAGCCATAATAATATATAAACACAATCGTTATTGTTAAACTCGTACAAAACTTCATTTGTTCATTTGAAAATCACAGTTGCAATTTTTATCTGAAAAATCCCTTTCCCCCCCTAAGACGGCTATGAATATTAATGTTGTAATTTTACAGTTGTAAAATAAAAATATTATAATATTTTTTTTAGAATTTGTCACTGAAATATTACAATATGTCTATTTTTAATTGTTTTTATTAGGTCTTTAAGTATATTGTATTATTATTATTAATAATTGTACAGCCATATTGATATGTAAGATTTTATAAATATTACATAAAAGTTGTTACATTAAATTACATTAAAATTACACAAAAATTGTGCTCCCCTACGAAAAATTACATTTTTAAATTCCATTTTAAATCACATTTGCAATTTTTATCAGATAAATCAAATTTTCCCCCTCAAATAGTGACTCTTTTTGATCACTGGAAGTTGTGAGTTTGTTGCATTAGCTTCATCGCCAGCCTTGTTTTTAACTAAACGTGAAATCAATGAACCCTCATTTTGTTTTGTGAAAAGTTACTTACTTTTTAATATTTTAGCATTCTCTTTGTTCTTGTTTTCCAGTTGTGTGCAAATTCTCTTTAGCCCGCCTAGCTTTAGCATTGCTGTTCTCCATAAGGAGCCATTCATTCATGACACGTAACCATTTCTTGCACTCAAAACGGCTAGATGCAATGCAATGAATCAAAATGCATTCTCCAGATTTAATGTGACATGTCAACTTAAGATCACTCGAAACGCTAAAAAACTGTGTCCTGTCTCTGTGAAGGTTGCATAAAAGCATGGATTAAAAGCTATTATATCTTGGGATAAGAATATAAATGTTCATTTTGATAGTCTGCATATCTCACTCTGCTTACTAAGAATGATGTATCTGTTTATGTACACGCGTGCATTACGAATGACAAACGAGTACCGTCTGCTAGCAGCTAAAAACGCCATGTAACCTCAAAGGCCCGATGTAGAGCACATTAATGCCCTCTCTGCTAAAATAGAGCGGCTAATTTCATGCTACAGTCTCTGCTTTATGTCATTTTAATCACTACAGATATTTTATTTTTCTCCGGGATCATTTAGAGACTGTCTATTCCTCCCATAGTGCCACATTATTAGCGGTTAGCTTCAATCCCAAACCCGTCCAGCAGTTCAGATTTCTATTTATAAGCTAACTGCTAATGGCAAAAACACTTGCTAACCTAATTTTATGAACGCTTTTAATGGGCCAGAAGAAAGTTAAATCAGGAAAAAGCCACTAAAGACAGGGCTTTGAAATGAAAGCTGAGCTATTGGCCGAGGACTTTTCTCTGTGCCGCTTCCATAAGCTAATGATTCTGCCAGAGGGAGTTTGGATGGAGCGCGGCCCAGATTCAACCGTTACGGCCCGGTTTCAGCGGAGGTGTGTTGTAAGCGAATGGCTTTCATTTGGAGCTTTGCTGAATTCAGCACTTTTTACAATTGATTGTACTTTTCTAGCAAGTTTCTACACTCTCAGAAGGTTCTATGTGGAATCTTCAAGGGTTCTGTCAGGCGCATCATATATAGAACCTTCAGTTCCGTTGGAATCTTTACAATCTGTTCGTTTTCTTCTTCCTCCGCTCTTGAAGTCTATGGCAGCCCTATAGAGCCATATGAGGGAAAACGATGAAATTTGGCACACAGATAGAGGACCGTCTGAACATTAACCAGAGCAAATTCTGAGTCTCTAACTCAATCTCTTTAGCGCCACCACACTGTCCAGATTTGCACTTCCATTAATGCTAATAACTTTTGTTAGGGGCTAGAAACAAAATTTCTTCCCTTGGTTCAAGGCGATTCAACTCATACACGATTCGAATCATGAAAAGTTTTCCGACATTTTGAATTTTAAATCCTAGACATTTCATCCGATTTTCACCAAAATTGGCTCACATCATCTTCAGACCATGCTGGCAAAAAGTTATGGTAACACTTTTGCAAGGGGAACATATTCACTATTAACTACTTTTGCCTCAATAAACTCCTAATTTACTGCTTATTAATAGTTAGTAAGGTAGGTTTTGTAGCGTTTAAGTTTAGGTATTAGGTAGGATTAAGGGATAAGGCAATAATAAGTGCTTTATAAGTACTAATAAACAGCCAATATCCTAGTAATATGCATGCTAATAAGCGACTATAGTTAATAGCGAGAATTGAACCCTAAAATAAAGTGGTACCAAAGTTATTAAAAGCATTTTGATAAATCAAACCATTCTTGAATAACGCGCAAACGAATTTGACAGGAAAACGGCAGATTGGATGTGAGGCTATAACTTAACTCTAAACTTAAACATGTGTCATTGACCACACAACATCAATTTGGTAAAACAAAAGTTATAAGCAATTTAATCATATTTCAAGTGATTGTATTTGTAAGTAATTTACTTTTGAAACGTTTTACAAGACCATAATTACTATTTCAGTCCTTCTAATTAAAAATTACACATTTAATTCGATGCGTTACTTTCCGTGTCTTTGTAATTGCGAAATTTACAAGCAATTTCTGAGTGAAAATTGTTTTTACACCAGTTTTTTTTTTTTTGCGTAGATTTTAGTGAATCTCTTTGTTCAGTCGGTGCATGAGTCGAAAACGATTTAAAAAAACTATTCACAGATTAATTCAAGTCATGCATTTTACAATTTTCGTTTATTTTCGAAGTATTCGTTAAAAAAAAAAAAATCCCCCAAAAAATTTGTCCGCTGAAAGTTATGAATTTGTCTTTGTTTTTAATTACATTGCCTTTTTGAATATTACCTTTCATGTAGTGTGTAATACAGCTGTTTGTGAATATAAAAGGTCTGCAAAGTTTTAAAGATGAAGATAAAGAAAGAATGGTCTCACTTACTGTTACATTACTACGTAACAATGGAACAAATTTGCATAATGCCAGCCTCTGGTCTTCATTGGCTGCCTGAGAACAACATCTACTTTGCCCCGCCTTTAAACACTGTAGTTGTAGAGATGTTTTGATGCACTTCGAAAGGATGAGACGCCATCATTACTGTTCGTATCACTAGCCGTGTTCCCATTACAGATTTGCGCAAAACTTTTACGATATATTTTCTAAATTTCGATAAAAAACTATTGCGAAATGATGCAGTTTCCATTAACCGATGTTACTGTATGCGACTAAAACGTCTTTTTCTTTTTGTCATTTTTTTTCTCTCGCCATAATCATTCCGAAAATCATTGCAATGTTGGTAGGTTTATGTATATCGCAGCCGTTACACTAGCCATTATTGTTAATGGAAGGCGACGTGTGTGTGTTATCCAAGCATTAATGGCAAGGAAAACCCCTTATGCTTGTGAGCGGCTCATATGAGGTGTTTCTCTCTCATTTCTGCTTCAAGGTCTTGATAAATTGTGGCATTTAGAATCCAGTATTCCAGTGATACTTTTGTCTTTTATGAGTTTAATAAAAAACTCTCTCTCGCCTTCTGTCCAAACATACTGCGTCATCTTTAAAGGGGCTATGTGTAGTTTTTCTACTAAAATGAATCCTTTTTTATGAATCCTGTGTGTGAAGGGGTTGTAATCTCACATTAAAATGATCCTCTTGGCGGGTTTTGCTATTACCTCTGAAAGCAAGTATTCCCATTTCTATGTGAAGGCTCCGGGTCGGATTTACCGCGAAATCCAGTGACGTGACTGAGACCTGCGTGCGCGCTCTCGCCTCTCGCCTCGTCTACTGACACACGGTTACCGTATTGGTTGCAATCTGAAACATCACGCTAGAGGTCGCTGAAAACTACATATACCCCCTTTAAAGAAACAATTAAAATCTGAAAAGGGAAATGGAAATTACCCTTCAAACCTAAAATTGGAAATGGAAATGCGGCTAGTGTGTATCAAGCGCTGAGAAAGATCTGGAGCATCTGACCAATCAGAGAAGAGCATGCTCGCGGAAAGGAGGAGTTTGGAGAGACTGAACCCTCGAACGAAGCGTTTCAGACTCTGAGAAATGAGCTGATGCTGCCTATGTATATTAGGAGAAAATGAAAGTGTTTTTTGACCTTGGATAAGGGTGAACCTATTATAGGAGATCCAAAAGAAAACTATGAACCTTTAAAACGGCATAATAGAGGCACTTTAAATGCGAAATCAGCATTTTTTCAATAAACACTTGTGCATTTTGTTTACTGTTGTTTCTCAATTCACATATATTTCTGATTGGGTGATTCGTTACTTGCATTTTGTGCAAATGACTGAATCAATCTGAACACTTGGCGAGATACGTAGTTTGATATCAACGCACTTTAACGTCTGTGGAAAATGCCGATTTGGAAGCGCTGAAGGCATCAGCTTTGCAGAAGCCATTATAACTCCTTGTGTTTGAGAGAAAAGACAGTTAGATTACACTTGGCAGTTTATATTTCCATTATACGACGGCTATTCGGCATCAGATATTGTGTTTCACATGTGGAATCTATTTATACCGAACAGTATTAAGCCGTAAACTGGGTCACATTTATGGGCTTTCAAGCCGGGAATGAAAATAAACCAGGTTAATTTTTATTAATTGATGGATTAAATAAAAAGTATGCATTAAAAAGGGAGCTTTAATGTATAATCTGGAAAGTGGATTCTGGGCTATCTTTCAAATGGCGTCCAGTCAGCGTGATATATGACAAAGACAACACTTTTCGACTGAAACGCAAATCCCTGTCGTTCTGCTGTGTTGGATTGTGTGTGTGTGTGTGTGTGTGTGTGTGTGTGTGTGTGTGTGTGTGATATTTCAGGTCGAGTCATGGTGATGACATTGTGCTGTGGTGTGTTGGCCCCGCAGAGTGTTTTTGTTGCCTGGTTTAAGCTTTTCGCGGCGGGTTTGGTGTGAGTTACGAGCCGGGCTGAGTGAGATCTCGACAGGTCGGCCCTCATTTGCACGTTTATATGTCATTAATGTGGATTTCTTCTCTGAACGATGGATGGCTTTTGCTCTGCGCTCTGAAAGGAGTGACGGACTGCAGATTGATGGGGGTTTTCGGCACATTTGATTGGATTTTTATTTCAGTTTGGCGACAGTAATATTATGAGATCTTCTCTTTAAAAGTAATTAGGCTTGTTTCCATTATAGAATCTGATATATCGCAGGTAATGCACGGAAAACACATTCAGATGTTGAACTTTTGAAATGGATATTTACAGACTTTGGATGTGTTAATCAGCCATAATTGTACCATCAAATTTTTTTTGTTGCTTTTTATGTTTTTTTAATAAACTGAATATTACAAATTAAAATCGATAAAAACATTTTTTTAACAATGTTAAACAGACAGATAGATAGATAGACAGACAGACAGACAGACAGACAGACAGACAGACAGACAGACAGACAGACAGACAGACAGACAGACAGACAGACAGACAGATAGATAGACAGACAGATATAATAATTAACATTTAAGCATATTGTATACATTATTTCTGATTACTTTAAATTCTAATATGTAAAACATATTTGTAACAAATATTTTTGGAAATATATGCTGTGCAGTGAATGATAAAATATAGTGTATATATATATAATCCATGTATTTTGAGTGTGTGTGTGAGTGAGTGTGTGTGAGTGAGTGAGTGTGCAAGTGTGTGTGTGCGAGTGTGAGTGTGTGTGCGAGTGTGAGTGAGTGTGCAAGTGTGTGTACGAGTGTGAGTGAGTGTGCAAGTGTGTGTGTGTGTGTGTGTGAGTGTGTGAGTGAGTGTGCGAGTGTGTGTGTGCGAGTGTGAGTGTGTTTGTGCGAGTGTGTGCATGCGAGTGTGTGTCAGTGTGTGTGTGTGTGAGTGTGTCTGAGTGTCAGGGTGCGCGAATGTGAGTGTGTGTGTGTGTGTGTGCGAGTGTGAGTGAGTGTGCGAGTGTGAGTGTGTGTGAGTGTGTGTGTGTGTGTGTGTGTGTGTGTGTGTGTGTGTGTGTGTGTGTGTGTGTGTGTGAGGGAGTGCGAGTGTGTGTGTGCGAGAGTGAGTGTGAGTGAGTGTGCGAGTGTGTTTGTGTGAGTGTGTGCGTGGGAGTGTGTGTGAGTGAGTGTGCAAGTGTGTGTGAGAGTGCGTGTGTGTGTGTGTGTGTGTGTGTGTGTGTGTGTGTGTGTGTGCGCGTGCGTGCGAGTGTGTGAGTGTTTGTGTGTGCGAGTGTGAGTGAGTGTGCGAGTGTGTGTGTGTGTGTGTGTGTGTGTGTGTACGTGTGTGTGTGTGTGTGTGTGTGTGTGTGTGTGTGTGTGTGTGCATGCGAGTGTGTGTGTGTTTGTGTGCGTGCGCGAGTGTGTGTGTGTGTGTGTGTGTGTGTGTGTGTGTGCGAGTGTGAGTGTGTAAGTGTGTGTGTGTGTGTGTGTGTGTGTGTGTGTGTGTGTGTGTGTGTGAGAGTGTGCGAGTGTGTGTGTGTGTGTGTGTGTGTGTGCGTGCGAGTGTGTGTGTGCGAGTGTGTGTGTGTGTGTGCGAGTGTGAGTGAGTGTGTGTGCCAGTGTGTGCGTGTGTGTGTGCGAGTGTGAG